>NW_019384461.1:625514-693478 GCF_000671375.1 Centruroides sculpturatus
CTCTCCCCATTCGACAAGAAAGTTTTTGTCAACTTTCACTCCTGATGATTTCTTGCTTTGTTTCAATTGAAATCACCTTTCTGTTTTTTTTAGAAGCCATGATGCATTATAAATGACTTAACTTGCCAGATTATATAATACAAATAATTCTTTATTAATTAAGATCACTAAACACTTCTACAAGCTACTCTCGCTCCGTTTGTTTTTTACAACCTCTTTTCGTCCCGCCACCTCAGCATCTACACAATTACATTTCGTTTATTTGAATCATCAACATATACTGTATTACATTACATTTAATGTTTATTTAAATCATCAACATATATTACATTACATTTCTACTTCAGATATACTAATAATACTAATATATCCTAAAAATAGCAGATTGTCATTGGCAATGGCAAAAGAGTGGAAACATCATTCGCACTTGTTCAAAGAAAGTCCATTGTTCGTCTCACGTAATTGCCGAACGGAAAGTCCGTTGTTTGCAGCAAGTCAGTTGCTCGAGTCACGTAATGGTCAAACAGAAAGTCCGTTATTCGCAGCGTCCATTATTCGAGGCGTACGTTATACGAGGCACCACTGTACAAAAGACTATACAACAAAGAGTCCTCCCCTGTCCTTTTTCACACCTCAGGAAATAAGTCTTACAGTGGAGTTGACTTTTATTTAGAGGCTACTCATCCTCCTCACTATGCAAAACATTATAAAAAATTCTCTCTGGTGATGTGGCACAAGTAAAAAATATAGTATACATTGTGATATAGAAAATATAATAAACAAAAGGACATGGGAAAACTCTTTGTTGTATGAATATCATTATTTTTATATTATTATAGATAGCAATTAAAGAAATGAATGATAATTAATTTGTATATTCTTTGTCTGATTTAAAATAATTCTAAGTATTCACTGGTCTATTGAAATATATCACAATATTATTGAGATTACTAGATAAAATAACATATTTTTCATAAATAATTTGAAATGTATGAATAAAATAGTATCCTGTTAAGGAATGTTCTCTATATTATAATTCTCTATATTTTGACAACAGAAATAAGAAAACAGTGAACAAGTAAATTATTATTGAAAATTTTGTTTTGTATTTAAATATTTCATACTACTATAAACTGTTAATTTCAATAACAATAAAACTGATTTATCAGAAATTTAAATATCTGATAAAGAAGTCATAATGAGTTATTGCTCATAATTCACTAACTTGGATTTCAAATCAAATTCAATCTAAGATCATAAAATCTCTTTAGCTTCAACAACTGAATTCACTATTTTTAATATTTATCAAGCAAACCTAATCAATCACAAATGCAAACCTCTTGGTCTATATCTTCTGATTATAATATGCTTTAAGCATAGTATATCATACTATGCTTTAAGCATAGTATGATATACTATTTCTTCTTTTATGTTTGAGAATTATTAATAATAGAGTAATTAAATATTTAGGTTTGAATATTTTTCTATATTCAAACCTAAATATCCCAAATTTATGAAGATGGAAACTTCATAATGAGGCAACTGAATGTAGCAACTACTGAATAAGTAATGGCAGGATTATTGCTTATATTTAAGAAATTTAAATGTATCTTTTCATTTCTTTAAAACACAAAGCAAAGAAAACAACATAGATATAAACTTTTAATACAGGGTGTCCCATCAAGACTGCATAAACACTGCAGAGTGAGAATCCTCACTCAGAGTACATAAAAAATGACCCAAAAACCATACATCTAAGACCCATAGTTTTTGAAAAAAATACAAAAGAAACAGTATGACTTCACATCTGATGCATGAAAAATAAGCTTTATTGATAACATGAACATTGGTACTTTCATATGACATTATGCTTACATAGAAAATGACCACCATTCATATCAAAGCACGTATGCCCATGATGTAGAATGGCTGACTACACATGATCCAGCATTGTGTTGTCCACAAAAGTGAACACAGCATGAAGACAAGCAACCAAGTGGCTTTCTGTAGTCTTCAACAGTCACAACAGCCACATGTGGTTAGAGTCCAATCCTCATGCAATCTGCCCAAAGACACTAAGTCTGCTGATCTGTAAATGTTTGGGCCAGCATACTGGGCAATCACATTATTGGACCATGTCTACTGCCTCAACGACTCAGACATTCATACTTGGTATTTCTCCATGATGTACTAACTGATTGCCTTGATGACTTATCCTTATTGGCAATACATGGCCTATGGTTCAGCATGATGTACCACAAGTGCATTTCTGTTCATTTGTACATGATTAGTTGGATAAGTCGCTGGATTAGGGGTCAAGTTGTATGGCTGCCACATTGCCAGATATGACACCTTTGGATTTCTGCCTATGAGGCCATCTGAAGGAATTGGTATATCAAACCCCAGTAACTACAAAAAGTGACTTGGTTGCTTGTCTTCATGCTGAGTTCACTTTCGTGGACAACACAATGCTGGATCGTGTACAGTCAGCCATTCTACAGCATTTGCATGCAAGCCTCAATATACATGGTGGTCATTTTCAGCATCTTCCTATATAAGCAAAATGCCATATACAAGTACAGATGTTCATGTTTCCAATAAAGCTTGTTTTCCATGTGTTGGATGTGATGTCATACTTTTTCTTTCACATTTTGCTCAAAAACTATGGTTCTTGGGTCAATTTTTATGTACTCTGAGCAAGGATTCTCACTCTGCAGAATTTATGCAGTCTTGAAGGGACATGCTGTATATTGATAAGAAATAAAAATATTTCAATCAAATGAATATTTATCAAATATCAATATCGTGTTCTTAATGATTATATTTTATACTACATGAAGTTTTTATTTTCATATTTAAAATTAGTTCTGTTCTTATAAAATGCTTATTTTAAATAAACTAATAGGCAAGAGAAAGGTTATTCAAAAGACAGAATGTACCTATAACAGAACAATGATATATGAGAAACATAATAAATACCCTAAAATGAAATAGAACGTTGATCAAACTTACATCGACAAAATGATCCCAGTGACTCCAGATGTATTTCAACAATTCATTTATTACTATGCTATCTCCTGAAAGTTGTTTAGACAAATGAGTAAAGTAGGTTTTTTCAAGCAATGCTTTGCTAAAAATAATAAAATAAACAATATTAGGTATTAGGTAATAAAAACCATTTCTGAATTTTAAATTATTTCATTTAAGGATATTTTAATTTTTTAATTAAGAAGTTTATAGTAAAAATTAAACTATTAGCAGATTTTAAAATTTTACAGTAAAAAATTCATTTCAGTTTCTAAATTTTTTCAAACTAAACATACCTTCTAAACATTTCATTTAAGTATTTTACTTTCTACATAAATCATTCTAATCACTTAATACAAAATAAATTCATAGAGCAAGCTTCTTTTTTTTTATATTTCCAATATTATTATTCTTTTTTACTGTGTATCATTCTCAGATCATGTTCAGTACCGAATGTCACAGGCAGGTCTAATGGCCAAGCCTGTGAAACAGTACAAAACCTTAATCAATTTGGAGAAATTCTCTGACAATATGACAAGTTGCCAGAACAATAGCTTTTTGTAAAGACCTATATAAATTTGAATGAATGTCTATTGTCTTCAGGCTTTTATCTAAAGAATATGGGATAACTCCTGTGGGAGAGGACTTTATTTTCCATTGGTATTTTATTTATTCAGAGAGTTCAGTATATTTACTTATTTTTTCTGTATAGCTATTTTGTAAATTATGTGTATTTGGTATAGTAATGTCAATAATATAGGTAGTTTTGTATGAGGATAAAATCCAGTCTATTGTGATCGTTTATCTGTTATAATTGCTCTGTCAAAATATAGTTTGTATGTTGTGTTCTCAAAGATAGTTTGTGAAATGTATAGTATTTATAATATTGTGTTTTCTTTTTTATGGCTAGTAAATGTTTCTTTGTTATATACTGGTAAATTATTTTAGCTACCTGATTATGTCTGTATAAATATTCTGTTCGAGCCCAGTTTTTACAACGTCTTGCGATATGTTATATAGTTTCTTGTGCAGAATGACATTTCCTACAAGCATCATCCATTATATGTTTGATTATGTGTTTCCTGTAGGCTCCTGTATTTCCTGATAACTTCATCCTGTATTGCAATCAAATCCATCCAGTAAATAAAGCGATAATTACAGATATGTCTTATCAGGGGACTTAGCTGAAATTGTAGTATGCCTCCTAGAAGCCAAGGTCATCCCCAAGTTCCTTCTTTAAAGTGTGTAAGCGATATATTGATGACATATGCATCATATGAAAGATGAAGCCAAATCATCAAAGAATTTATAAGATGCATGAATCACAACCCATATGGCCTTACAATTGAATTGGAACAAATAAGCAATAAGGAGGCTCAATTTTTGGACTGTAGTATAACATTCAATGGTAGCGGATATGACACAAAGATATACTGAAAACCAAGTGCTATCCCAATATACATCCTGGCTGACTCGAATGATCCATATAACTACAAAATGGCAGCTTTTAGAGCGCTTATCAGAAGAGCCTACACACATTGTAGCAAAGAACAAGACAATGGAGGGAAATAAGGAAAATAGCAGAAATTGTGGAAAGTCACAGCTACAATAAAGGCCTAATATACAGAATGGCCGATAACCAATGAAACCAGCTTGAAGACCAAGTGAATGCAATCCCAGGAAGGGATCCACGACAAGATACATCTCCCTACCGTATAGCTAAATATAGCTAACATATGAGTGCTCTATGCAGTCCCTATATCAAGAAATTGGAGCCTACACTAACACAAAAATAGCCTACAGACGTAAGCCAGACACATTTGCCATGTTGAAAAATGAGAAAGATCAAGCCAAAATCGAAAAAACACCGGGAGTGTATAAAATTCCATTAAAGGATAAAAGATTCAACAGGGACCTCGAATATGTCGGATCTACAAAAAGGTCGCTCAGACAACGCCTCTGAGCACAAAACAGACATCAAAAAAAGAAAAATAATACCACCTTAGCAATATATTCTAACGAAAACAGCATTATCCCTAACCTACAACAAGTGACAATGATTAGACAAACCCAACATATAAACCAACTATGAAATCTAGAGGTGTTAGAAATTTTTAAAGCAGACTGCAAAGTCCTGTCAATCAATTTTAAAGAAGAAAAACAACTATCAAGAGCATGGCAGGCTATTTATGATGTAACACTATAACAACTGGTGCAGGCAGACATCATTTGGAGATTCAAATTTTTAAATTTTAAAAAATAAATTCTGAAGATAGAAGCATTAGAGACCTAAATGGTTAAAAATTGGAATCACATCAGAAAACTTGTAAAACACCTGAGGAAGACCCTAGAAGTGGGTTGAAAATGTTTGTGTTATGTTTTTAAGTAGTAACTGCAAAGTTATACAAGATTAGTACAACATATCCTGTATTGCAATCATAAAACATTCTGTTTCCAAAGAGATTCCCATCTTAAAGCCAGTGATTTGATGCTACTAATCAACATTTGGCTTTGCAAGATCATGAAGTTGTTAAATGGTGGTTATAATACATTCATATCTCAACAAGAGATCAAAGCACAGCATTCATTGGTGAAATCTTTTGCATATCTTTAGCTGATGGATGGTTATCCATCAGTAAAGAGATGCAGAAAGAAAATAGCTGAAGTTTTTGATTAAATACCTTCTTAAGTGTTCCTAGTGTATTTACTAAGATCGCAACAATTCTTGTCTTCACATTCAACCTTCTATTGATTTCTATTTCTAGATCTTTATATTTACTGTTTCTGTACTTCTTTCATCACACTGTTTGAGTCATCTGAAACAGCTATATCAATCAGTAGACAAATTCCTTTTTCACTGTCATGTAATACAATATCAAGAAAGATTTTTAAGATATTCTTGTCTGTTACTATTGGCATTTTCCACATAACAGTGATATTATTCATGTTAATGACCTGGTTGGCAACATGTTTGTAATATGTATGAGATATTTCTACTTCAAATACTTATGTATTTGAAGTGGTATAGCTACCTATGATAATGTGTCTACTGGTGTACTCAGATGATGCAAATATTGTACAGCTTATAAGATGGTTTATATGTTCTAAATTATGTCATAACCTGCATTTTCTATCATCTTGTTATTTCATAATGTTCTTTTGGTGATACCTTGTATTAAATGTTTGGTCCTATGTTGCCATTATTAAACTCTAAGTATTTTCTCTTTAAACTCTAAGAGTATTTCTCTTTAAGAGTATTTTTTAGTCATTTCAAGGTTGCCTCTTTATTGAGACTGTCAGCTTATTAAAATCTGGATAGAACCATCCATACAAAGGTTCATCATTGCAGTATCCTTTGTTTCTAAATGTTAGTTTTTTAACATTTCAGACAGCAGTCTCCTGGCTTAGATACTTCTGTTTGATGTTCTATTTAATGTGCTTCTTTCCACAAGAAATATTTTTAACAGTTTGATGAATTTGTCACCTCCCAGCTCAATGTACTCACTTATGTCTTTGTAAGAATATGTAAATGTGTAACAAAATTTCAAGCAGATACAATCTAAATCAATTCTTTCCTCATTTTCTTCTCTTTATACTCTTTATATAAAGTCTATCAACATCTACCTTTTGTTAACAGATTCTCCCATAATGAAAAGCTTTCTTGTTTTCCAATCCATCATATCCATTAAGAAGTAGATAATTTTTATTTCTTTTACTGGTTTTTGTAGCATTTTGTATGGTTTTATTCTAAACAACCAGTTTTTTGTTGTGGTGAATGCTTTAATATCCATTTTTTAACCAGTCAACTATTTTAAAGCTGTTGGTTACCAACAAGGTATTGATGACTATAATCTTATTCTTTGAGTTCAGTCCCCCAAAGTATTTTATGGACTCAGCATTAACAATCTTTTTGTCCTTCACTTCAATGTTACTGATTCCATCAATTTTTTCCACTCCTAAATACTTTTAATCTCATCATTCTCTATTTTATTATTATTAATAATATAATATAATATAATGGAAAATTCAAATTAAAATTACCATGCCACATCTGTCCACTGATGAATTATTCTTGAACATGCAAGACTCATTGATGAATCATTAATACTATAAAAAAGACAGAAAAAATTTCAAATCAAACATATTAATTATGTTTATAATAATAAACCTATCTTTGATGTTTTCGTCGGCTCCCTGAGCTTTTATGATTTTATATAAATATCCTTCATCTGGTATGACTGCTGCATAATGAAGAGGAGTACGTCCTTCCTAAAAAAAATTAATTTTAAATATTAAGATAACATGTTATAAGTTAAATGTTAATTNCTACTGTATATAAACATTAAATAATTTTTTAAGTTTCTAGTCTATTTATCATTTTTTAACTTTTGTTTATAGGGCTTCAATTTGAAAAAACTGTACACCTATAAATTTCCACCATCATCCATCTGACAGTCCTTCCTTAATCTTGAGAATGGTGTTAGATAAATGAAAGTCGGGAAAGCTTAGGGGCAGGAGGTCCCAATTAACTATATATGAACTTACAGTATAGACCAGAGGTCATGTGATTTCAATTAAAAAATTTTTTTACAGAATGGCATTATGTAAATAACTGGCATGAATGATTCTATTCTTGTCAGGAAAAGTATGATAACCAGGAACAAGACACTAATAATTTGAGATCCAGATCATTTATTTTAAATTAAATAAATTAAAAATTGCCGCTCAGCATTGTGATGATGTCACAATAATTTTTGCTTTGTTTTATCTTATATTTGATCTGAATGTAAAAAAACTTGTACACATAACTACTTGCACTTATCTGTTCATTCACAAAGCTTTTAGTTTCGCATCAACAACCTACAGCACTTAGGTCAATGTAGAACCATGTGCTCCATAACTTTTTCTATGGCCAACTATCAAAATCCTTAAATGTATTTGCATAATAAGTAATTTAAAGTAGGCAAGTGAACAAAACTTATAACATCATAAGCGATAAATCTGAAGATTAGTTATCTATAGTATTCACGTTTTCTTTACAAATGTAGAATTTCTACTTACTTACTTAAAATCCTGTTTTTAGAATTTTAGTTCTAAATAATGCCATGTGCCCATTACTATAGAAAGGTTGCCCATATCTGTCTTATTTATTGATTTTAAAGCTATAGATTACACATGACAAAATGGCATTGAAAACTTTATAAATGTTTTTCAATGGTCAATACAAAGTATCATATCACAATAATTACATTTGGTAATTACATAGAAAGGTAGAATTTGCTGGTGGAAATTGTTATTGCCTCGTACAGTGTGTGAAGGGACAGAAAATAGACAAAGACTCATCTAGGTATGTATGTATGATCAAAAAGAAATATATTTTCTATAAATGTCATAATTGTCCTGGCAATTTTTTAATTTCATATTAAGTAGATTTTATTATATTTTATGATCTAATCATGATTTAATAATGGTTTTTAACTTTTTCTGTCCTGTGAATATCTTTATCAGATTCATCATAGGCTTGGATAAGCTCATAACAAGCTAGCCAAATAATCAGGTATGAAAACAGACATATCCAGATCAAAGCAAATCAACATGAAAATTACTCAGAGAGTCATGTTCATGTTGTTATTAAATATCATTATTGTATTATTTAATTTTTAGAGAAATTTTTCTAAAAATTTTTTAAAAAGTCAGTTATCATTTTTAAGATACCAGAGAAACTATTACTTACATGACTTGCAATTAATCTTTCTTTCAATGCATTCAACATATCTAAAGGAAATGTTGGTGATATCTCCAACAAAACTTTACTTCCCATCTGTTCAACTATACAACATAACATTGCATATTTACCACGTTGATGCCAAGGAGTATTTATTAATGTTTCAGTCAATTTATATGTAAACTGACTTTTTTCTGGAACTATAAAATAAAAACAATATAAGTATTATTATTTAAAATTCAAAATTATTGGTCTAAAAACTTGAGTTCATTCACAAGTCCAATTGCTGAAAGCTATTTGTTATCATATATAACTCTCAACTGACATTAAATTATAGCTACATATATAAATATATATTAATTTAGGATCATTTGTGTATATATATATACACAAATGGTCCTTATTTACAAACAAAATTTACACCATATTTGCTCTAGTTACCGTACATACAATAACTCGGTTTCTGAATAAGCTACTTCAAATGAACTGAACTGCTACTCAGCAAGAACCATCCACAGACGGCTCTTGCTGAGTAGCAGTCATCTCATTTGAAGGCAATGTCCAACTCAATGTAATAGGGTTGGAGATTTTAACTTGGCTAAATATATCAAAATACTGAATAATGCCAAATATTTGATCCATCACTAGTGCAAAGTACATTTAATATTTGATAACAAATATAATTTATTAACAATTTATTTTAAATCTTTTAAATTATTTTAAAAATTTTATCTATTCTTTAATTAATGCTCTTTACATCATTAATTATAAAATTATCTATCTATGAAGGCTTTTCTTTTTCAACCTCTGATGGTCCATAAAACAAAGACATGTAAATAACAAAATGAATTTATTACCAAAAAATAGGTACAAACATGATTACTTATTTGTCTATCTGTGGATGAACTTTGAAATCGCCTGTTCGTAGAATTTTGCCGCCAGTGACTTGAGATGGCCTTAATGACATTATTCTGAAGATCATTATTACTCTCAAACCTCTGCCCTCCTAGCCATGTTTTCAGTTCAGAAAAGAGGTAAAAATCACTCTGTGCTAAATCGGGGTTATATGTTGGGTGTTTGAAGGTGGTGAAGACTTCCACCTTTCAGACTTCCACCCAACTTGGAACTTTTTAGTGTGTGAAGACTTTCACTTCTTTCCTGAGCTGAAAGCATGGTTAGGAGGGCAGAGGTTTGAGACTAATGACAATCTTCAAAACAACATTGTTAAGGCCATCTCAAGTCACTGGCAGCAACATTCTACGAAGAGGGAATTTCTTAGCTTGTCCATAGATAGCAAATGCCTCAATCTTCATGGTGATTATGTCAAAAAGTAACCATGTTTGTACCTAACTTTCAGTAATAAATTCATCTTGTTATTTACACTTGTCTTTTTTCATGGACCATAAGAGGTTGAAAAAGAAACAGACCTCATATTAATATAAAGTACAAAAAAACAATACTAAATTTAAATTTATTATCTATATTATTTAATATTTTATTTTATAAATAAGAAAANATCATACTATGCTTTAAGCATAGTATGATATACTATTTCTTCTTTTATGTTTGAGAATTATTAATAATAGAGTAATTAAATATTTAGGTTTGAATATTTTTCTATATTCAAACCTAAATATCCCAAATTTATGAAGATGGAAACTTCATAATGAGGCAACTGAATGTAGCAACTACTGAATAAGTAATGGCAGGATTATTGCTTATATTTAAGAAATTTAAATGTATCTTTTCATTTCTTTAAAACACAAAGCAAAGAAAACAACATAGATATAAACTTTTAATACAGGGTGTCCCATCAAGACTGCATAAACACTGCAGAGTGAGAATCCTCACTCAGAGTACATAAAAAATGACCCAAAAACCATACATCTAAGACCCATAGTTTTTGAAAAAAATACAAAAGAAACAGTATGACTTCACATCTGATGCATGAAAAATAAGCTTTATTGATAACATGAACATTGGTACTTTCATATGACATTATGCTTACATAGAAAATGACCACCATTCATATCAAAGCACGTATGCCCATGATGTAGAATGGCTGACTACACATGATCCAGCATTGTGTTGTCCACAAAAGTGAACACAGCATGAAGACAAGCAACCAAGTGGCTTTCTGTAGTCTTCAACAGTCACAACAGCCACATGTGGTTAGAGTCCAATCCTCATGCAATCTGCCCAAAGACACTAAGTCTGCTGATCTGTAAATGTTTGGGCCAGCATACTGGGCAATCACATTATTGGACCATGTCTACTGCCTCAACGACTCAGACATTCATACTTGGTATTTCTCCATGATGTACTAACTGATTGCCTTGATGACTTATCCTTATTGGCAATACATGGCCTATGGTTCAGCATGATGTACCACAAGTGCATTTCTGTTCATTTGTACATGATTAGTTGGATAAGTCGCTGGATTAGGGGTCAAGTTGTATGGCTGCCACATTGCCAGATATGACACCTTTGGATTTCTGCCTATGAGGCCATCTGAAGGAATTGGTATATCAAACCCCAGTAACTACAAAAAGTGACTTGGTTGCTTGTCTTCATGCTGAGTTCACTTTCGTGGACAACACAATGCTGGATCGTGTACAGTCAGCCATTCTACAGCATTTGCATGCAAGCCTCAATATACATGGTGGTCATTTTCAGCATCTTCCTATATAAGCAAAATGCCATATACAAGTACAGATGTTCATGTTTCCAATAAAGCTTGTTTTCCATGTGTTGGATGTGATGTCATACTTTTTCTTTCACATTTTGCTCAAAAACTATGGTTCTTGGGTCAATTTTTATGTACTCTGAGCAAGGATTCTCACTCTGCAGAATTTATGCAGTCTTGAAGGGACATGCTGTATATTGATAAGAAATAAAAATATTTCAATCAAATGAATATTTATCAAATATCAATATCGTGTTCTTAATGATTATATTTTATACTACATGAAGTTTTTATTTTCATATTTAAAATTAGTTCTGTTCTTATAAAATGCTTATTTTAAATAAACTAATAGGCAAGAGAAAGGTTATTCAAAAGACAGAATGTACCTATAACAGAACAATGATATATGAGAAACATAATAAATACCCTAAAATGAAATAGAACGTTGATCAAACTTACATCGACAAAATGATCCCAGTGACTCCAGATGTATTTCAACAATTCATTTATTACTATGCTATCTCCTGAAAGTTGTTTAGACAAATGAGTAAAGTAGGTTTTTTCAAGCAATGCTTTGCTAAAAATAATAAAATAAACAATATTAGGTATTAGGTAATAAAAACCATTTCTGAATTTTAAATTATTTCATTTAAGGATATTTTAATTTTTTAATTAAGAAGTTTATAGTAAAAATTAAACTATTAGCAGATTTTAAAATTTTACAGTAAAAAATTCATTTCAGTTTCTAAATTTTTTCAAACTAAACATACCTTCTAAACATTTCATTTAAGTATTTTACTTTCTACATAAATCATTCTAATCACTTAATACAAAATAAATTCATAGAGCAAGCTTCTTTTTTTTTATATTTCCAATATTATTATTCTTTTTTACTGTGTATCATTCTCAGATCATGTTCAGTACCGAATGTCACAGGCAGGTCTAATGGCCAAGCCTGTGAAACAGTACAAAACCTTAATCAATTTGGAGAAATTCTCTGACAATATGACAAGTTGCCAGAACAATAGCTTTTTGTAAAGACCTATATAAATTTGAATGAATGTCTATTGTCTTCAGGCTTTTATCTAAAGAATATGGGATAACTCCTGTGGGAGAGGACTTTATTTTCCATTGGTATTTTATTTATTCAGAGAGTTCAGTATATTTACTTATTTTTTCTGTATAGCTATTTTGTAAATTATGTGTATTTGGTATAGTAATGTCAATAATATAGGTAGTTTTGTATGAGGATAAAATCCAGTCTATTGTGATCGTTTATCTGTTATAATTGCTCTGTCAAAATATAGTTTGTATGTTGTGTTCTCAAAGATAGTTTGTGAAATGTATAGTATTTATAATATTGTGTTTTCTTTTTTATGGCTAGTAAATGTTTCTTTGTTATATACTGGTAAATTATTTTAGCTACCTGATTATGTCTGTATAAATATTCTGTTCGAGCCCAGTTTTTACAACGTCTTGCGATATGTTATATAGTTTCTTGTGCAGAATGACATTTCCTACAAGCATCATCCATTATATGTTTGATTATGTGTTTCCTGTAGGCTCCTGTATTTCCTGATAACTTCATCCTGTATTGCAATCAAATCCATCCAGTAAATAAAGCGATAATTACAGATATGTCTTATCAGGGGACTTAGCTGAAATTGTAGTATGCCTCCTAGAAGCCAAGGTCATCCCCAAGTTCCTTCTTTAAAGTGTGTAAGCGATATATTGATGACATATGCATCATATGAAAGATGAAGCCAAATCATCAAAGAATTTATAAGATGCATGAATCACAACCCATATGGCCTTACAATTGAATTGGAACAAATAAGCAATAAGGAGGCTCAATTTTTGGACTGTAGTATAACATTCAATGGTAGCGGATATGACACAAAGATATACTGAAAACCAAGTGCTATCCCAATATACATCCTGGCTGACTCGAATGATCCATATAACTACAAAATGGCAGCTTTTAGAGCGCTTATCAGAAGAGCCTACACACATTGTAGCAAAGAACAAGACAATGGAGGGAAATAAGGAAAATAGCAGAAATTGTGGAAAGTCACAGCTACAATAAAGGCCTAATATACAGAATGGCCGATAACCAATGAAACCAGCTTGAAGACCAAGTGAATGCAATCCCAGGAAGGGATCCACGACAAGATACATCTCCCTACCGTATAGCTAAATATAGCTAACATATGAGTGCTCTATGCAGTCCCTATATCAAGAAATTGGAGCCTACACTAACACAAAAATAGCCTACAGACGTAAGCCAGACACATTTGCCATGTTGAAAAATGAGAAAGATCAAGCCAAAATCGAAAAAACACCGGGAGTGTATAAAATTCCATTAAAGGATAAAAGATTCAACAGGGACCTCGAATATGTCGGATCTACAAAAAGGTCGCTCAGACAACGCCTCTGAGCACAAAACAGACATCAAAAAAAGAAAAATAATACCACCTTAGCAATATATTCTAACGAAAACAGCATTATCCCTAACCTACAACAAGTGACAATGATTAGACAAACCCAACATATAAACCAACTATGAAATCTAGAGGTGTTAGAAATTTTTAAAGCAGACTGCAAAGTCCTGTCAATCAATTTTAAAGAAGAAAAACAACTATCAAGAGCATGGCAGGCTATTTATGATGTAACACTATAACAACTGGTGCAGGCAGACATCATTTGGAGATTCAAATTTTTAAATTTTAAAAAATAAATTCTGAAGATAGAAGCATTAGAGACCTAAATGGTTAAAAATTGGAATCACATCAGAAAACTTGTAAAACACCTGAGGAAGACCCTAGAAGTGGGTTGAAAATGTTTGTGTTATGTTTTTAAGTAGTAACTGCAAAGTTATACAAGATTAGTACAACATATCCTGTATTGCAATCATAAAACATTCTGTTTCCAAAGAGATTCCCATCTTAAAGCCAGTGATTTGATGCTACTAATCAACATTTGGCTTTGCAAGATCATGAAGTTGTTAAATGGTGGTTATAATACATTCATATCTCAACAAGAGATCAAAGCACAGCATTCATTGGTGAAATCTTTTGCATATCTTTAGCTGATGGATGGTTATCCATCAGTAAAGAGATGCAGAAAGAAAATAGCTGAAGTTTTTGATTAAATACCTTCTTAAGTGTTCCTAGTGTATTTACTAAGATCGCAACAATTCTTGTCTTCACATTCAACCTTCTATTGATTTCTATTTCTAGATCTTTATATTTACTGTTTCTGTACTTCTTTCATCACACTGTTTGAGTCATCTGAAACAGCTATATCAATCAGTAGACAAATTCCTTTTTCACTGTCATGTAATACAATATCAAGAAAGATTTTTAAGATATTCTTGTCTGTTACTATTGGCATTTTCCACATAACAGTGATATTATTCATGTTAATGACCTGGTTGGCAACATGTTTGTAATATGTATGAGATATTTCTACTTCAAATACTTATGTATTTGAAGTGGTATAGCTACCTATGATAATGTGTCTACTGGTGTACTCAGATGATGCAAATATTGTACAGCTTATAAGATGGTTTATATGTTCTAAATTATGTCATAACCTGCATTTTCTATCATCTTGTTATTTCATAATGTTCTTTTGGTGATACCTTGTATTAAATGTTTGGTCCTATGTTGCCATTATTAAACTCTAAGTATTTTCTCTTTAAACTCTAAGAGTATTTCTCTTTAAGAGTATTTTTTAGTCATTTCAAGGTTGCCTCTTTATTGAGACTGTCAGCTTATTAAAATCTGGATAGAACCATCCATACAAAGGTTCATCATTGCAGTATCCTTTGTTTCTAAATGTTAGTTTTTTAACATTTCAGACAGCAGTCTCCTGGCTTAGATACTTCTGTTTGATGTTCTATTTAATGTGCTTCTTTCCACAAGAAATATTTTTAACAGTTTGATGAATTTGTCACCTCCCAGCTCAATGTACTCACTTATGTCTTTGTAAGAATATGTAAATGTGTAACAAAATTTCAAGCAGATACAATCTAAATCAATTCTTTCCTCATTTTCTTCTCTTTATACTCTTTATATAAAGTCTATCAACATCTACCTTTTGTTAACAGATTCTCCCATAATGAAAAGCTTTCTTGTTTTCCAATCCATCATATCCATTAAGAAGTAGATAATTTTTATTTCTTTTACTGGTTTTTGTAGCATTTTGTATGGTTTTATTCTAAACAACCAGTTTTTTGTTGTGGTGAATGCTTTAATATCCATTTTTTAACCAGTCAACTATTTTAAAGCTGTTGGTTACCAACAAGGTATTGATGACTATAATCTTATTCTTTGAGTTCAGTCCCCCAAAGTATTTTATGGACTCAGCATTAACAATCTTTTTGTCCTTCACTTCAATGTTACTGATTCCATCAATTTTTTCCACTCCTAAATACTTTTAATCTCATCATTCTCTATTTTATTATTATTAATAATATAATATAATATAATGGAAAATTCAAATTAAAATTACCATGCCACATCTGTCCACTGATGAATTATTCTTGAACATGCAAGACTCATTGATGAATCATTAATACTATAAAAAAGACAGAAAAAATTTCAAATCAAACATATTAATTATGTTTATAATAATAAACCTATATATATATTTTATTTATAACTATAAAAAATAATAATAAATTGATGTAAATTTATCATTTTGTTATTTTTGGACTATTTTGAAATGAATTTAAATAACGGAAATGACATTTTTTCTACTTTTTTTTAATGAATGAAATTATAAATAATTACTTCTGGGTTTAGTTAATAAAGAAAAATTGTAATAGCATATCCTTCTAAGACTTGTAAATTTTAAATTATTCCTGTCAACTACTGTCAATAAATTTTAACTTTAATATAATAAAACATTAAAACATATTTTAAAACAATCTTAAAACATTAAATTTTGTTTTAAGTAAGCTAAAATCCAGTTAAGTATTAAAAATTTATTAAATAACTATAACACATAAAGTGTATTCTGAAAGTAATGAAACTTTATATATGTAAAGGCACCCATTTTAAAATAAAGGAAAATGAATTTCATCAAAAATCCAAAAAATTTTGATAAAGTAAAGTGGATATAATGTTTGGAATGATGATATTTTCAACTTCTGTACTGGTCATAAATGAGCTATCCAGGCCAGGAGTCAAATTTTTAAAATGAAACATGATATTTTTTTAATTTAAATTGGATTAAACTCAAATTTCTAATTGAAAAATAATAATAATAATAAAACAATTCTGTCTCAAACATTTTTTCTGAAAGTACCTCGATTGACCATAAAAACATCTTAAAAACATCATGGAGAAGCATGATAGTATCAAAATAACAAAATACAGTAGAGCGTCGTTTATCCGAATCAATTGCAGACTGGGGTTGTTCGGATAACTTATTTTTCAGATAACCGATTACGTATGAAAAATATATTAACCTATCCCATGTTGAAATTTTTCTCCATTGTGTGTCGCTTCGTGTTGAATTTTTGTCGATATTAAACCTAATGAAAACTTTTTAAAATAATAATCGTGGCTATTGTATCGTTAAAAATTATTTTTTATTTTGTACAAACAAAATAAATATATTGAAAAATATAAAAACCAAAAAAATATACTTTAGTAGTTGATCTAGTATCAAAAACGTTCGATTCAGCACGACACAGTCCTCAGAAAAACACCACACAAAAGTGCCAGTGCTGCCAGCTAAAACACACACACCAACGAAAAAAAAATATTGGAGTAGTCCAACATATAGCCAAAGATTGCACCGCCACAGCACTAGCAAAAAATTTAAATTTGCCAACTGAAATGCTTTCAGATAACCGACTTTCGGATAAACGACGCTCTACTATAGTTTATAATACAAAATATTTTTATTAATACACTATTGATGAATGAAAAACATAATAAAAATATTAGCACGATAATCATATGTAATTGATGCTTGAACTAAGAAAACTTGTTACTACTGCTATATAGTATTTTTGTTCATATAAACTCTTCTAGCATAACATACTTGACATTGATTTTAACTGAATAACCTCCTGCTTTTTCATCCATAATCAGATGACAGATCTGTCTATATGTCTATATCTGTCATCTGGCATCTTCATTTCTGATTCAATTAGCCAAAAATGAAAAAATTATGGAACATTTTACATCAATTATGAAATAATGAGAAGTCCAATCAGGATAATGTTCAGGTCAGAATCTTTCCGCTGCAATGAATATATCTCAATACTCGTCCAAATTTATCAGCATATCATATGCTTCTTCACTCGATATAGTGATTCTAAATATCCTGATTTTCCAAGATTGTCCAGGTTTTCGACATAGTTTTTCCATGTTCCCAAAAATTTTATTGGGACAGCCTATTATATTAGATTTTCCCAGTCATCATACTTCTGCCATCCAGTGACAAGAATGCAAACATATATATATTAGCAGATTTATAGCCCAATTATTTAAGGCAATCATTTGGTTATTAGTTATGTATTCTATGTTTCTTTATTTTTCTCCTTTGTCATGTATTGTTTGTATAAATTGTACTTTTGTTTTTGTTTTTATTGATAATCCTTAATAAAATTTTCCACTAAAAGTCATAGAAGGAAAGGTTGATATTGTAACAAAAATATAAAGGGACATGAATAAAAGATTACTATAGATTGTGAGTATGGAATATTCTCTATTTCAATGATAATACACTGACAAAAGATTCTAAGGCAGATGCATACAGGCAGCAAAATCAACATTGAGAATCAACAACAGGTTCAACCAATCACTCATTTTAATTATCAAAGTCAAAAGAAGAAATCTATAGTAATAGTCATTGATATTTAATATTACTTTAATTTTGTCATCCATATGCATCCACTTTGAAAAACTCAATTAAGATGTCAATCCTAGCAATTTTTCATCTGTCATTGTAGGAACAGTTTTTAAAATAAATTATTTATATTTTTTCTACATTTTAAGTGTATTTCTATGATTCTGTGTATTTTTACTCTGTGATTAGCAGAGTAAAAATACACATCCAGTACAAGTCCTGGAATTGTTCTGTTTTTTTTATAGAAGAACTCATTTTGTCCTGGACTTTATCCCCAAAGTACCTGGTAACCGTACTTGAAAAGGAACCTGGCTATGTATATCAAATTACCTTAAAATTACTTTTGACTGATGTGTAATTGAAAATGAAAACTTATTTAAAATGAAAATGTAAGCATAAGCATAATGTTTACATTTATTGATATTGAATATTCAGACAGATGAATAATAGTGTGACAAAAGCAGCTTGTAATAACATTTTACCAAAAAGAGTTTATCACACTTCAAAGATTATTTTATGGTTAATGGAGGCAATTTCAGAAAAATGTTTAAGACTTTCAACCTGGATAGCACATTTCTGACCAGATATTGAAATTAAAATAATACTACTTGATACAGTGTTTCATACTCTATTGAATAGTGTTTTCTAATTTACTCATTAAAAATTTTAGGATTTTTGATGAAACTCACTTTTCTTCATTTTAATAGGGGTGGTCAATGACATCCTTATAAACACTAAAAGCATTCTTTTTGAAAACAGGTATTCTAAATTATAATTTTTTTGGATAGTTTTCAGTTCAATTATTTCTGAATAGATTATTTTTATTATAGTTATTTACATTACTTCTATGCATTTGAAGCTTGAACTACTTAAAATGACTAAGACAAAACCTTTCACACTTTGTTTATAGCAGTTTAATCACTAACGTTTGTACTTAGTGATTAAACTGCTAGAAACAAAGTGTGAAAGGTTTTTTTTGTCTTAGTCATTACATTACTTCAAATATGCAGAATAAAACTTCTGTTAATAAAATAAGCCAATTGATAGTTAAAATTATGCAAAGACATATTATTATATTATAGCAATATTATTTATAATAATTCATTAAAATGCAAATGAAATAGTTTAGATAAATTTAAAGCTAACATATTATAATTGTTGTTAGCTTAAAACTAGTAAAATTTTTATAGAAATATTCAAAGTATATTAATGAAAAATTTACTTTGAATTTTAATTCAAGTAAATATAAAATCTAATTTGTGTTTATGATAATTAAAACCTTAGTAAATATAGAGAATTACAATAAAAAACTTTTGTTAATGAAATAACTTAAATGACTGATAAATTAAAATATAACCATTGTATATAAAAATATTTCTATTAAACAAAAATTTATAACTTATTGACTAACCTTTCAGTTAATTTCCAAATTTCTGGTAAAATAATATTAACAAAAAAATTTTTCTGATTTGAATTTGGTCTTGTAAGTTCTTTAATAGGCATTCCTGCTAAAATACCACTCCAAAGACATAATTGGGAAGATGATGGAAACTTGTAAACATACTTTGAAAATTGATCTTCAAAATTATATGACATTGAATTTTGATTATTTACCATAGAAAACTGTAAAATAAAATGTTTTCTATTATTGAAATTTTATTTTGCAACTTAATCAATTTATTAAAAAAAATTATGAGAAAATTTAATTTCTTTATAATTCCTTTTTATCAAACTTTATATGTTAAATACATGAATTTACTGAATGTAGTAGGATTTGATGTTCTTGTTCTAAGAGAATTAATTGAGATAATCTCATAATTTTTTTATAATTTAGTACATTTCTATTATGAATTTTGTACATTAACAGGATATCAAAAATATAGTAAAAGTTCATTAATTAATTAATCTGGTATCTGCAGGACCAGAGCAGTGCCAGGTTATCAAAAATGTCAAATTACTAGATGATTTATACATTTCCATAATTCAATATGTTACATGTGCTAAACATTTTATATTAGCACATGCTGCTGTATGGTTCTAATTTGTTTACACACTCTTTAATCAATCAGAAGATGGTATAGCATATAACTATACTGTGTTAAGATTAAATGAAAAATTTGCAAAAACAGTAATAAATTTCGCACAAAATCAACATTCACAATGATTCATGTGTATATATTGTAATATTTCTTTTCCAGATTTGTACTGTATACATGTATAAAAGCTATAAATCCCAAGCAGATTCACAAAGCTACACATGCTTCAAATATGAGAAATCAGTTTTTAGGTGCCTGATCTTACACTGGCTTTTAGGAAAGAAAGTAAATTAGTCATGCATGTTACTGTACACAAAATATATATATGCTATATCAAAAACAGTAATACTTGTTCAGCACAATACAATGTAAAGTACATATAGTTTACTAAATTACACTGCCAAAAGACACCAGATAACCAGGCAATCTGAATTACTGGATAATGAATTAAACAAATATACCATGTTTCTTCTATTCAACTATTAACGGAGATTAACTATTGACATTAGATATAAATGTCAGAAATATAGATCACTATATGACCCATATCTTTAATATTCATGATTATCTGTTAGCTTTTTGTCTTCAGTCAATTTAAATTTGTATTTTTTAATAAAATGTAAATTAAACAAACAAAACAAAATAACAATGAAATGAGAAAGATGGAACACTTTGTGAGAAATGCCATGTAAAAGATAGTTAAAATTCTTAGTTGTCAGAACAAAAAACATAATGTTCTAAAATATGAGCAGAAGATCCAAAGTTTGTTAAACATCACTCAGTCAGAGTGGATTATGGTATCAAATTGTATATTGATAATCAATTTTTCTCATGACCTAATCTGGTCCAATTTCATCTAGAAACAAAGAAATGACCAATCAGAAGCAATGGAGATCTGAACCAATTGGAACATTTAATTCAGTGACAAATTCTAAAAAATCCTTAAAATCCAAGGACAGAATTTTTTCTCTAATTGTTCAAAAACTGTTTCACTAACTATTTTTCTCTAACTTTTCTGGAAAACATTTCTTTTAACTGTTCTGAAGATCTCTTCCTATGGTTGTTAAAATATAAGTTCTGTCCTTTTCCTTGCATGTCTGTGCTACAACCTCATTTCTAATTTCATTTCCATCCAAATCTTCAATCTTCAGTCATCCACCACCTGTCCTGACTCCTAGTCTGTCAGTGTTACCACCACAGGGCTCATCACTCATTGTGTGGATTCTCCAAGAGGAATCTCCAAAAGATCTTTTCTCAGGGTTATTAATATTGGATTTATTAATATTTTGAATGATATAAAGCTTGAGAAACCTACTTGTAAGCTTCCTTTTTTCCTTTGTTTGTAATGACTGGCTTAAAATATAAAGGAAACTTGTTTTCATGTCTACATATCTCCACATATTTCTTATCACAGCTTTCATCCCAATTTGGATTAAAATTCTCCCTTTGTCAGTATATATCCCACAATAAAGAAAACAAATTTCAAAAATTAGAGAAGAATAAAAAAAAATATCCTTCTCATTTTTTATCCTTTGAAATTAATTTCAAAGCAACACAAATAGATCATCATTTTCGAGACTAAATGAGTATATCAGTGTAAAACATGAATATGTTAAGATTGTAAGTTGCATGTTATTAATTAATTTTTATTAATATTGATTATAATTAACACATATACAGTATATTTTCATAAATAATTAAATTATTATAACTTATATTAAAACATAATATTAACTTACTATTTTCATATCTGTAAGTTTAATAAGGAGTGGTAATGCAATACCACAGTTTATTTTACAGTTCAGTAAAGTAGATTCTGAAAAATATAATAAAAAGAAATAAGTAATAATTTTGTCATATTTCTTATGAGGATAAATTTAATTTTTAATTAATTCTAACATATAATTTTCAAAATTTGAAACATTTTTATTAAGAATTATTTTGTAGATCAATCAAAATGTATTTTTATAATTTTCATTTTTAAATTCCTTGAAAAGCAAAATAAAAATATCAATGTTAATTATATTAGCACAATTTAAAATTTATTTGTCTTTTCATTAATAAGAAAAGAACATGGAAATATAAAACAATCAAGTATATAGATAACTCTTCACTTGTAATTTCATACTATTATTGTTTAATACTAAGCAAAAGTTCAGATGGTAACAGTGTAAAATTAGAAAAAGCAATAGTAATATAAAATTAAATATTTACTTTACTCTATTCTTGATTAAAAGTATTAACCTGCTTAATATTATCATTCAGTTATGTTATCAGCATAACCAAGTATCAAAATGATTACAATTCAGAAGACAATTTACTGTTAGTATAATTTGTATTTATACTAACAGTATAAATACAAATTATCTTTGTATGTATAGTCAATTATCTTTGTTGGTATGAATTCCTTGATCCTAACAGTTTGTATATTTTGATCCCTAAAATTACATTAGTAATATAAAAATTTATCTGAAAATATAAATATGAAAAGACAAAAACAAAATAAATTACAATAAAAAATTTGTTGCATTTAGTATCATGAAAATATTGTTCAATATTGTAACAAAGTTGACAGTATTAGAAAGGAAATGGTAATTATCTAGCTGATATCACTTACCTTCTGCAAGAAGTTTTTCAAGACACTTGTATATATTTATTAAATATAATATACAATTCTTATCATTATTCTTCAAATGATTTTGAAGTTGTAAAAAAAACTGTTGTAAAATCACTGTCAAAGTTTTAATTACATTAAGAGAAATATTATATACATCTGTCATCTCTTGTGGACTAATATCCTTTCTGTATAAATGCAGAAAATATAAAAATTATTTTAATAAACATATGATAATTTTGAAATTCTAAATAAATTATAACAAAATTATTAAATATAAATTTAATTTAAATTAGTCAAATTTAAATTTAACTAAATTTTTCATTAGTCCAAGTTTTGAAATATTGTAATTTTAGAGAAAGATTATAAGAAATCAACTTTTCTATAAGCCAATGATTATACATAGAATAAGAATTAAAAGTCCATTCATATAAAACATATATGACTATGTATGAAATATTCTTAAAGAAATGAAGCTTTCACAAATTTTTACAAAATTTAGTTTTCTAATTCAAAATTAATATTAATCTGTTAATGTCAGAAGTTAATTTTTTAAATCAGTTTTAAAAATCTATTTATAAAGAAATTTTTTTTATTTTTTTGACTAATAATAATTTAATTTTTAAATTATCTAAATTAAAAATTAAAATTTACCTTAAAGACTCCAGAATAAAATCAAGTGATTTATTGATAAAAGCAAAAACTAAAAGAAAAAAGTTTATATGTAATTTATATTTATTAAAGACTGATTGAAACATAAAGTGAAACCTTGATCTACCATTCTCAGATGTATTGCTTCCCAGAAACATTTCTAAGGTCCTTGAAGAAATCTTTTTTAAATTATATAAATTAAACTCACATCAGTAATTTCTCAATTTACCATTTGCCTGCCTCTATTGGTCAGAATTTTTAGTCCTGGAGAATATTAATCACAGATTGATCATTTTTAAAGAAAGCGCAATTAGCAGTAATACCAGTAGGTGAACATGTGGAGCATGTAGCAAGTAGCAAGTTGGATTCTATATACGTAGATATGCAACCTTGTATGCATCTTATCTGTGAGAACAAACTGGAGGAAGGATAATGAGGGTCAGGTCCAGCTAGAAAAAATCCTTTATAACACAAAACAGTGCCAAATCCCATGACTTTTAATGCTTTTTGGAAACAAAATATTAAAAGTTTACAACTGCTGAAAAAGAAATTCAGCAACTTTCTGACCTCCTTTGGTAACAAAAACATAAAAAATTACTATTGTTGATACAGAAATTTTGCTGCTTTACTCTTTCATAATTAAGTATGCAGTATGCAGGTTAACACGTGTGTTCAATCCTCTACAGTGCTTGATATTATTATTAGCATTATCTTTAGCATTAGAATTTTCCATATGGCATTTCCTATGAAACAAATTTGGTTTTTAGAAAAATGATCGCACATCATAGAAGAGGCAGAGAAAAGCTCATTGGAGAAGAGAATTGATGTAGTTAAACATTTAGGTTTGCCAACATCAACTCTAAGTTCAATTATTGCAAAGAAAAGGGAAGTCAAAAAGCAGGCTGATATGAGTAGGTAAGAAGAGAAAGACAGGGAAGGAGTCATCCTACAATGGGCTGGAAAATATTCTCTTTGCCTGGTACCAGCAGGCCTGAATATCAGGCATCCCTGTTGATGGGACCATCCTGCAGGAAATAAATACCTCCAAACAACTGTAGCAACAGAAATTAAAAGCTTTTCAGCTTAAAGCACAGCCATGACCTGGGATTTGTGCTTCTGTGGATATAAACCAATTTACCTCTAATTTTAAAGAATTCTGAAGCTGCTTAATTCTTTAGCCAGATATAAATCATTGGGGATTTAAATTAAAAATGAAGGGCAAGCTGAAAAACTTGTTGAGGCCTAATATTAGTAGGACTGCCTACATAAACACCTTCAACTTTATCTTTCTAATTATTCTGCTTTTTCAAGACTGATGCAAGTGATTGTTATTAATTTAATCTGTTAAAAATAATACGTTTACATTATCTGATAATGCAAAGGACAAGGGTTAAATGCACAAAAAGAAACAAGATTATGACAAATGACAGGTATTTTTCTCTTTGCAAGCTAGCACTCCAATACAATAGCACTTAAATACAGTCCAAGTTTAAAAAAATATATAAAAATAAAAATTATGGGCAAGCATTGATGCACTAAGCTGGAGGCTATTATATTTTTTAGGGGTATAGTCATGTCATAGTCCCCTTTAGTTATGTCACTAAAGCTGTTGAAAAGATACATACAAGGCTGGATATCTATAATGCAAATGAAAAGGGCCTCTTTTACAACTGCCTGCCTAAATAAATGTTGTCATTAAAAAGAGAGAGAGAGATCTTGCATGAAGAAGCAACTGATGGTGCTACTGTGCTTAAACAGCAATGGCTCAGACAAATGACACTTCTTTGACTGGAAACAAGAATTGCTAGCATAAACTTTGACACCTACATATGTAGGTGTCAAAGGACCTCAAAAATTACTTGGTATGCCTGGTGTACTGTGTCTGGAAGAAATATGTGGTGAAATAGAAATTGGAAGTTACAAGCTGCACAGAGGAAGGGTCAGATAATGGTGGTGATGATAACAATGAATCCGAGCCCAAACCAGAGACAAGTTTTACACCAAATTACTTTATAAGTTCAATTCTGTGGGAATGTTTTTGTATGCTTACATCATCACCAAAAAAGACCAAGCAAACATGAATATCGAAAGTTTATTAATCAGTATGAAAAAAAAAGTGCTACTAAACAAATGAAGATTAATAAAAATTCTTTTAAAAAGAAGCAATGCAGAAGAAAATATTATCAATGTAAGTCTTTTGCTATATAACTGGATTGCTGTATATTAGATCTCTATGTAATACATCTCACAGCAAATTCTGACGTGACGGACTCAAAGACGGACTCACAGCAAATTTGTTGATTTTGTTAGATTACACTTGTTACCATTACAATTACCATTTGTTGGATTACAGAGACATATTACAAAGAGAGTAAGTCTTTTGATTAAGTAAATATATAAGGAAAATATGACTGGTTTTTTAATTTTATTTTATATAGACCCTTCCATTATAGATATGTTTTCCCAGTTCTCCCTACAAGAATGATGAATCAAAGTTTCACTTAAATATATCTATACATATCTACAACAGATATATTTTAATTCTATGATAAACTAAACATTTCAAAAAGTTTATTTTATTTGTTATGTTAGAAAAAAAAATCAAAAAATTGCATTCAATTAAATTTATTGAAATTTATTATCAATTAGTCATATTTTATGTTAAGTAATTAAAAATAAATCAAAAGTACAAAACATTATTTATGAATAAAAAATTTGTACTAACAACGATCAATTAGAAAAAAAAAAAAATTCTCAATTTCATAGGATATATTCCTAAATTCAGCAGCTTGCAAACAAGAGCTGTTTGTGAGTAATCCTAAACACTGCTATCCAGCAGTGCTAATAGTAGTAGATTAATGAACTAAAAAAAAGAAAAGAATGGAAAAAATAAAAAAAATGCAACTATCAGCATTAAAAAAAATTTAAGTGAACAAAACTCACACAATTACTGGGATCAACAGTGTATTACTGTTGTCCTAAGGCAAGAAAGTTCTGACATAAAACACAAAAGATGGAACACAAAAGATTCAAAGCTGTTGTGAATCTTTTGTGTTCCATCTCAAAACTTTCTTGCCTTTCTGAAAAACTTACTTATAAGTCACTCAGAATTTTTTAATTTTGAATTTCTTGAAAACATTTGAGAAGCATACTTTATTCCTATGCTCAACAAAGGTTCATATCAAAAGTTATCCACACAAGTGATATTCTTGAAATTCCTGAGAACCATGTCATAATCTCCCCTTGAAAGGTTTTAAGCTGAGGATGGTAAGATTTTAACTAGAAATATTTTTATTTCGTGGAAAGTTAGCTTCCTAAAATTAGCAGTGATTTATTTATTTACAAACATGGTGTGAAGTCTTATAACCTTTAAATTTTATTTTATATTTTCACTAGATGATGTACAGTACCTGATGCTCTCTCTTAAGAAAACATCAAACAGGTTTGAAAACTATATGCACTTTTGTTACATAGTGACTGTACAAATTGAATAATTGCTTTCACATTGAATATTGAATAATTACAGTTTCAATAAATTTTGTTATTTTTCTTTTGATCCTGTCCTAATAAAATAAATTTTGATTTACTTATGTGTCTTTATACAGATTTTTCATCTTATTTTACAGAAATATTTGCAAAGGTTAAAAAATTTCTCTCAAAGAATGAAGAAAGTAATTCTTAATAGAACAATCTGTAACAAAACAATTTAAAGTGATATATTTTGAAAAACAATAATTATATTTTAAAGAAACATTAAATTGTAAATGGGAAATAATATTATTAAGATTTTTTTAATACTTTCAAAATATTCATGTAGGTTTTACATCAGAAATTATAAATTAAATTACCAGTATTCAGTGAAGGGACACCAATTACACAGTAAATTTTAGCTAATTGCACATCATTATTTAGATCATATGTTCTTAATAATCAAATAGTTTTATTAATTTACTATTTCCAAAATAAAAGTAGCCAAATATGAAGTTAAATGTGTTGTATATTCAGAGGTGGCTTGGTCTATAGACAGGAACATCACAGATTCATTTGCTAAGATAAATTTTTATAGCCATTTAAAATAAATTTGTGGGCTTTTGTAATTTTTTAAAATAAAATACAATAAAACAAGTTTGTAGAAAAGTATGTAAATAAAATAAAGATAGATTCCCAAAAAACTTCAGATAAAAGATGACAAAATTCAACACCACAAAATCCAAACACAAACATGTCTACAAAAGCTTCACATTGATACATCACTGCCACAAAGACAAAATTTCCTTTTATTTACAAGATTTAAATTTGTTTTCATAACTAAAATGTAAATATCAATAAAGTAACTAAAACTTTAACCTATTGACCTGGAAGTTTAGTGAGCACCTCACTGATAATGAGAGAGATTTGAGCTTTCTAGACCCAGTAGTTTTTCCCCTAGGAGCATCTGCAATGCCAGATGAAGAAAAAAAGAAAATACAGCTTTTTGGCAAACCTTCCACTTTTTGATTGCTTATATTTCAGCAATCCCTTTATTGAGAAACCTGAAATTTTGCACACCACCTAAGAAAACAATTGTCTTTTTGAACAAGATATTCAGAATTGCTATAGGCATTTGGAGGTGAAGAAATCGCGAATCCCAAATTCGGTAACTCTGATTCCTGTATATATACTTTTCTCAGCAACTTTTTCAGTTGGCTTAGAATCACTGCTGTCTCTCTCAATCCTTAGTTTATTAATTACAAAAACTTAATTAAGCTTCAAAGTGAAATGTAGGAAAGTAATAAAAATCTTGTGGGTAATGCTTTGAAGCATTAAGCTTAGCTTTACCAAAGAAAAATTCATAAGTAAAAATTTCACAATCATCTAAATTGTCATTATTTTTTACTTAGTGCAACTTTTTTACACCGCAGATGTTTTTGTTTGAATAGTTATTATAATATGCAATTTGTGCAGTTTTTCTCTATAATTTTTTACATTTGTTTTTAATGTAAATAATAATAATAAAAACACATGGTTTATTATATACTTGATGTAAATTAAAATTTAAATTAACTTTATGTCATTATTGTTAAATTCATATACCATTTAATCTTAACTTACCATTTACATAATTTTCTAAAATGTAATTATTACCTGAAAATATATCAAAAATTATTATTACTGTTCATTTTTTATTACATAAGCACATAATTAATTAAATGATAATTATCAAATAAACATATATTTTATATCTTTATTCATCTAATAATTATCACTTTAATGTATACTTTTATGTGTTCATTATTATGTCAATTAATTTTATATTCAATTATTATATAGAGCTAAAAATTATGACAATTCATTTATCTAAAGATTATATAAATACAAGTGATCCTTGACTTTCAGACTACTTGTTCTTTCACACATGATATTATGATATCCCTGGATCACTTTTCATACACAAAATTTGAACTTATATACAGGGTGTTCATAATTAAATTTTACATTTCAAAAAGATATAACTTGGGAACTAATCAGAAGAATGACATTACACTTCACACAGAAACTTCTTTGAGTATGAAACTTTATTTGAAAACAAAAAAGTTACTTACAAAAATGCCTGCTAAATCAGTAAGTGGCACTGTGACACCATAGTTAATAACTCAAAATGTCTCAAAACTTACAATGCACATAGTATGCTGTACTGTTACACAACAGTATGCTCAACATGCTGTCCTTCAAAACTCTGAGTGCTGTCACTAAACATGCAATTTGGCAATTTCAGCATATTGCCAACAATGGAAGCCAGCAATATTGATCAAGCTGTTGTGTACCAAGTGTATTTTAAGTTCTGAGACATATTCAGTTATTTACTATGGCATTCCAGTCCCACTTACTGCCCTAGCAGACATTTTTGTAACTAACTTTTTTTTGTTTTTAAATAAAATTCCATCACTATAAAAGTCTCTGTGTGAAATATGACATCATTCTACTGATTAGTTCTTGAGTTATATCTTTTTAAAATATGGACTTTAATTATGAACACCCTGTACATCTCTAGCAGACAAAACAATTCCAATAATGCAATGGCTTTTTCTGCCAGTTCTGGTTTTTGATAATACAAAAATTTTTGTGTAAATTAATTTTTATTGTCTGTTTTCTGTTTAACCTACAATTTAACATTTTAAAAACTGTTTTATGCATTGTAACGTGTTCACTAAAAAATAAAGTAAAACTTCCGTGTTTTAATGAAAAAATTTAGTTAAAGTGTAGTTAGGTAAACCTGATGGCGGCACCTCTGGAATCTCAACAACAAATCTATTTTGTATTTTAATCTAGATGTCGCTGTCAATAATTTTCATCATTTCTAACATCATTTGATTTTTAGATTAATTTCTTAACATTTTATAAACTTGTTTATTGTTATTTTATTATTATGTTTCAAAGATTTGTTTCTCGGTATTATTGTAATAATTTTTTGAAGTTAATATTCGATATTTTTCTTTTTATTGTTGTAATGGCAGAATTAGTTAAAGTTTAACAGTCTTCATGGCAAAAGTGGACTTCAAAAAATTTTTTCCAATATTTAAAATCAGATTTTCCTGAAATTGATGTTGACAAGAGAATTTCATCAGATGTTAAGTTTGCCATAAAGATTGCTTCACACAATTATCAAGTAAAGATTTGCAAATTACTATACAGTAATTTATGGTCTTTATATGATAGCTTCTTATATATTACAAAATAATTAATAATTAACTGTTAATTAAAAAATTATAAATACTTATTGTTACTTACTTTCATATGTTGATGAAAATAAACTTAATATATTATTTTGAAATTTTTCTCTCAAATTCACATTACTCTATTTACAGATCACAAAAAAAATTAACTGTCAATTATTTACAATATTTTGTTTAATGTACTCTAATTACTTTTAATATATTTTAATAAGATCTGATTATTCTAAACTTTTATGATATTGTAAGTCTTCATTTACATCATAAAAATCATTCCATTACTTTGTTTATTGTTGAAATAATGAAATAAAAAGAAATGCTGTTTTTCTCAAAAAACTTAATAAAAAGTTTCATAAATTGTGATTGATGTATACAGTATAAATATCTCCTGTAATAAATTATAAAAATTTTCATTTTCAAATAGTGTTTTCTTGATTTGTTATAATCACTAACAATAACAAATTAAATAAATATTATACAAATTAAAACAAAAACAATTTCATTTCTACCAGCAAATTTATACATGAACAAATGTTTTTGGATAATTTCATTAATTATCTTCAAATAATGGCTAGAATGGACAATGAAAGTAGTCAGAAACACTCTTATATAAATCTACTAGCAAGGAATGCCCAGCATGGTTTGAATTTGTTCTTGTTATAAGTAACAAGCATATGTTTCTCTCAGGAAGGCAGAGAGTAACAATGCAAAATTTGGTCTAAGTCAGTCAAAGGATTTGGCAATTTGTGAGGATGAAATCAGGGGAAAAGATTGACAGTCCAAGTTTTAAAGTAGTGTATATTTTTTTGGAGGATTGTAGAAAGTAACTATCAAAAATTCATCCAGATCACTCAAAAAGTTTGGGCACTTGAGAGAAGGGGAATGAAATCAGAAAGGAGAAGCAGGGATCCAAATTTTATGGTAGTCTGTCTTTCCCTAGGGTACCCAAAACCAAATAGATAATAATAAGTTTAAAAAGGCCCACCAGGTGGGTTTTTTTAAACTTATTATTATTGACCTTAAATGGAGCAAACAAATGACACAGTAAAATCAACTTTCTCATGCATTTTTCTTTTTTGATATGAAAACAATATATAGCTTATGTTCATTTGGAAGGAATAAGCTTTCCAATAACAAAAGAATTTTAAAAATCAGTTCAGTAGATTCTGAAATTACCTCTAGCAAATAAACAAACATTCTCATTTTACAAATATTAATAATATAAATTATTAAATAGTAAAAGTTTTTATTTATTTTATATCCAGTCATCAAGCTTAAAACTTCTATGTATTTGAAATAAATATTATTTTTTTAATAATTAATGTGTGTTATTTTTATTTATTAAAATTAAACTTACCAATATATAAATTATCCATACAGAGATGTAAGTTTTCAGTAGTGTGTTTTATTGAAGACAATGATAAATCTTCAGATGTACAAATCAAATCAAGATAATTTTTTAATGCTTTATTCATTCGTTCATTGTGATAATCAGGAATGTTTCTCAAAATACTATATTTAAAAAAACAAATTGAAACATAAATTGAAATTTCCTGTATTATAAGATTATTAAAGTAAAAATATAGTAAAAATTAATAAAAATATTTATTTTATAACAAAAACAATTATGAAATGAATTTTATTTAATTTTTGTTGTTATAAAACTTTATTAATTAATACAATATAAATAAAAGATAAATTGATTCAAAATTATTTATGAATAAACTATGTTAGTATATTTTAAAATACATTGATACCTAGATAAAGTTTTTTTCAGAGGACTTCTAGAACTGGTTTGTATGTACATCATTGGTAAAATTTCAATTATTGCAATTTCTATTTCTGTAGCCTCTGGCTCAATTTTTTCTAAATATGTCCCAATCTAATGAATAAAAACAATAAATAAATAATGTGTGATACAACAAACTCTACCAATAATATAATAATATTCAAAATAAACTTTTAATATAAGTATATAGAAAAATACATAAAATTATATTACAATTTTCTACAAAATTCCTAAAGATTAATTTATTTTAGATTTACTGTTAGGACAGTACAAAATTTCTCAATTTTTGAATCAGAGTCATAACTTTATGACATAAAACACATCATCAGATCATTATGTAAATCACCAACAAGCCATGACTAGAGATAAAGTGTACAATATTTCATAAACTGAGAAGAGTGGCTGTAGAACAGCAGCTGTCTTCATTAGCCTCAAACAAAACAGGCTTTTCTGGTATAGTGTATATCATCAGTCAAAAGTAGATAAACATAAATACTGTATCTTCATTTTTGCAATTTTTGTCTGTTTTCTATCTTTGTAAACATATTATACATAAATATATTGATACGCCATTTCTTTAACAAAAGAAGCAATACACCTTGTATAACTTCAGCAATATATTTAATTAACCAAAGATGTTTTTGACCTACTTCCATAGGCCTTCTTCAGTTGGAATATCAAACTTAAAAAAAGAACAAACAGAACATTTAAAAAACATTAAATCAATGGAAATAATTTAAATTAAAAAGAATGGGAGGAATTTTCAAAATCAATAGAACATTCGTACAATTCAAATACAAAGGATATAAGAAATAAATAAATACATAGCTGGGATCTCCAGCTAAGAGACATAAACCACTAAAACCATGGTGTTCAGAATTTTTTTCAATGATATATTAGTGTTCCTTAATTCTTTGTAGTAGGGTAACTTCCACATATGTTAATTGTGTGTTAAAGTGCTGGTCCTCAATTGGAATGGTGTAAACACTCAAGGAGTTAGTGTAGCAAAGTAGATTCTTGTTGTCACAGAATTCTGAAAACCATCAAATTACACTTATAGAAAAGGTTTACATTGTTCATTTTAGCCAGTTCCTTGTGTATTTATCATAATGTGGAAATATAGTGTAATGTAATTCGCTTCTTAGAGATCTATTGGAGTTAACAATAAATACGTACTAGTAAAACTGGATTAATTAAGCCCAATGCACATAAATATACCAGAAACATCCAGCACAAATTATACTTACTAAAAATAAAGAAGAAGCAAATGTTTTTGATAATTTTTAAATTATCATTCTCAGGTTAAAGTCAGTTGAACATCAATGTGTATTAAGATTTAATTTTTGAAGTAAGACTATAAATTAAATCTTATTAAAAAAATAGTTGTCATTTTTGACATCAGCATTTTCCAGCCAATGAAATGATTGCTCCATTCATTTTAAAATAAAGTTTGAATTTTCACATTCGACTGATTTTAACCTTTAAAAATAGTTGAAATTTTTTTTTTTTATTTTTAGTGAGTATAATTTGTGCTGGATATTTCTGGTGTATTTATGTCTGTTAGATTTATACAAGGTGTATTGCTTCTTTCATTTGGTTAATTCTCCAGTTTAATCAAATTATTTTGTACCATTTCTTTAGATTATTTTAACTTGTACTTAAAAAGAGAGTAAAAATGGATATACTCAAAAGATACTGTTAATAGGGTTGAGTAGTATGAAATAGCAATAGAGGTACAGTACCTTAATTATCATTATGTGAAAGATTCTCAAAACCCTCTCATAGTACACAATGATATTGATTTTGTGTTATGATACCAGCTATCAAAACAAACTTTCATTTATCTACTAAATCAGTGATTCCCAAACTTTTTCAAGTCACCTCCCTCTTGATTCCAAAAACTTATATCCAACACCCCCTTTCCCTTGTGTGAGAAAGTCTTGGAAATATTCTTAGAAAAACTTTTCTACAAACCTCACACTTTTGTCCTTATCGCACAATGTTCTCCACATTTAGAAACCATTAAATGCAATGTTTCTTCTTATTTGTTTTAATAGAGGAAAGGGAAAGGTTATCAGTGACCCCAACCCTTGCCTATGGTAACTGTTTGGTTAGTACCCTGCCTCCAGTGTCCCCCCCTACTGCCCACTTGCTTATTTTTACTCCCCATATTTAATCAGCACCCACTTTGGGAACCACTTTACTAAATGAAATTAGAGGTGACATAGGAACAAGAAGAGGTCTACAATTCCAATACATCTTGAACTTCTGTTCATACTTTGATTTTATGAACAATGTAATTTCTACAAAAAGCCTCTTGTGATGTGTAGCAAATAACAAATATGCTTGCTATTATTCTGTTCCTGCAAAATGCCATGAAAAACTATTCAAAATTTACTGCTATTACCCACACTATGCAAGTAACTTCACACTATGGGCAAAGTTACTTGCATAGTGTATCCTTGGATACACCACACTGAGTATAAGTATTTGCATAAAGCATTCCTTAAATGTAATAATTCTTACTTATATTATTCATATTATGCTTACATTAATTCAATGGTTTATTTTTACTTTAAAATTGTCACTAAAATGTGTGAGTTATAGCAAAATGTCTATTGCTCATCAAACAGTTATGCTAGGTGACTGCAACTCAAGTGAGTTTCTCATTCACTACATAAATTTTACAGAAGACATTTTTTAAATTAATTTTTGAAAACCTGTTGGATGTTGATGAAGCAATTTTTTAATAGTTCTTGATATTACTGATGCTATTTCCTAGAAGAAAGTAACAATGAATAATTCATAGCAAATGAATTATTCATTATTACTTTTGTCTGAAATTAAGATCCAATGATCTTATCAGCTTTAATAATTTCAGCATTAAGCATGTAACATATTTGATATATTCAAATACAACATAGAGTAAAAATAAGTCAAACTTTTGGCATAGGTTTTATTATACAACACACACAAAATCCATACTACACTATTTCAAAAATAAACTCCTTCTGCAGCTACACAGTTCTGCCAACACTCCTACCACTCATAAAAATAGTCCTGGAAGACAAGTTTTGTGATATCTTATAGACTCAGCTCTCATTGCTACATTCCATCACTACTGTTGATTGAAACTGGTCCATATCCATACATAAATAATTTTACCAATGTTATCACTTCTGTTGTAATTAACATATCAAATTTACACAATATAATTTTCTCCTGTTTAATAACCATTCCTAAGACAACCTTAACCAATGTGCAACTTCCTTATTTTTCAATTTAACTCCACACAATGAAATAATTGTTAATAATAGTTTTTCACCCAGTTTCTCTGGAAGAGACTAAGCAAAAAAGTGAATAGTGTGGTTCATCTATTTTGCATCAGTCTTATATAAATTTTTCTATAGTCTTGATCACACAAGACTGACAATAAAATGTTACATGTAAATGGTCTTTAGCACACTGCATTTGGAGAAAGGCTCTGTAATTTAAACTATATCAGTAAAGTTATATATATATTTTAAAGAAAATAAAAATAAAAAGAAATCTAAAATTGTTGTAAATTTCTTTGTCAATTGTATTTGTGATGTATGGTAGGTGAGCTTGCCAACTCCTAAAGAGTTAATTTGGGGAGATTTCCATTTCATGAATGAAAATTTCTGACATTTTTTTCTCTCAGCAATATCAAAGCATTGTTGTCTACTCTTTAGTGTGTTTTAATATATAAATCAAAAGTTGTTTGTCTTGTCAACTAACTATGCAAAGAATAGACTTCAGTTTAGTAGTCAGAGAATTTTAAAATTTTTACCAAGTTTTAGGAGTCTCCAGGCAAGTCCAGGAGAGTTGGAAACTCTAACAATAGGCAAATCAACACTTGGAAACATCAGTTAGCATAGTGTTCATTTATATTGACTTTATATTGTGTTAATTTATACATTAAATAATTTCATAAAACATGACTTTTAGCTGAAAATATTTGTGATGGCTTAATTAATCAATGCATTAACAATGGGTGAAGTTTAAATAATGCTAATGTTTTCAACCCAGTTAAACCTTCAAGTGTGGAGAGTTGAAAGTGGAATGCCAGTGTTGGAATGAAAGGTGAGAAAGACACTAATACAGTAAACAAGTAAGGGATACTATGATGGTAGCAGTTGTTGTGAAAGACTAAGATATCGCCAAGCAAGGGAATGAGTCTTGTGCAGTTATTGTTAGACATGCTATTTCACGTATTAATCAAATTTCCTTTTCTTCACTTTTTTCTTTTTAACTTTGCAAATTTCTCATTATTAACTTTAACTTCACAAATTATTTAGTTCAGAGAGAACTTTTACAAAATATTTATATAATGAATATACTTAAGCAGCTTTTGGTTAGTTATGTTTATATATCAACCTTACTTTAATTTTAATAAAATGCACACTGAAATTAATTTAAAAGCGTTTCCATTGTATATTAATTTCATTCAAATTTAAATTTATACATCACAACTGTTCATGGATAATTTCAATTAAGATTTTAAATCTTATGATGACAAAATCTTATGTAAAGCAAAACTGATATACATTGAAATAATTACTTAAAGTACTACTATAAAATAATCATACATTATATAATACGTATAAACTAATACAGTATAGCATTATATATTATTATTAAATAAATTACCCATTCTGTTAAAATGTAAAATGTCGAGATCGAAAATGGTTGTTTCATATTCTGATTTCTTTTTCATTTCCATTTTCGTGTCTTCTCAATAATGCGTTAAAAAGAAAACAAACGAACACGTGTACAACTCTACTACGGAGCCATGTTGAAAAGATATTATTTACGTTTCCGTTTATTTTGTCTCAGTTGAATAAATTTATTTGTATTAATATCTTAATTAAAATATTATTAAATAAAATTATAATACAATTTATAATTTAATATTTTTATTTAATTACATAAGCATGAAAAATATGACTCTTTCCGCCTTGTGCCCACTAAGAAGATTTTTTTCCATACCCATCGTCAGTCACGGCCGGATGGCCAAGTACAGTAGTTAAGATTGCAGCCTACAGCTCTGGATGAGTCGAAATCGAATCCGGACAGGTCGAAAAACCTATGAATTTTTTAGGGTGTGGTTTGTCCGGATATGTTGGGCCCCGTCCCTCACCATCCAGCCGTCCTATTGTGGCCTGGCCAAACTCATAATGGGCCTGCTAAAAAGCAGTCCCATTAACAGGCTCTTTTTATCGCTGCAGATTTTGCTTTGCTGCCTTCTTAGTGCCTACAGCAAAGTTGTCGTACCAGGGCGCGCGCAGCCTTGGTACTTTTTTTATAAGGCTTTAGCCTACCGCTCTAGAAACCCAAGACAGTATCCAAGCGTGCAACTTACCAGAAATTTATCATGTGCAATTTGTCTCATTGTGGAACTGACCGAATTCACGCTGGGTTTGAATAAGGGCCATCTTACTGCCATAGGGAGTGGCCAGATGGCCGAGAGGCTAAGTTGGCAGATCGCATCGCTTTTGGAGACCCGATATAGAATCCGGACGCCGAAAAAACCCAAGAATTTTTCGGAACGAAATTTCCTTCTTAGATTCACCCATCTAGCCTATTATATTTCTTAGCATTCTGTTTTACTGAACGCGGCAAAGTATTATCAGCCACCCTAACTAAAATGCCATCTAAACGATCAAATTTCTTGCATAAAAAAATTGAAATAAAAAAAATTTGAAAATAATATTGTCTACACGATTATATAGCACTTTTGAGATTCAATAAATGAACATTATTTGACGAACTAGTCTTAGAAGGGGACAAACGGGGTATTTGCCCTCCACTGGAATCGAAGTAAAAAATTCCACAAATTATAATCGTAAAAGTGATTGAGATACGTTTTCGGATTTAGAAATTTTAAAATTTTTACCCGAATACTGAGTTCTGAGAGTATTGTATTTAATTAATTAATTAATTTTTTTATCACTAACGTTGCATGAGAATGTCTACTAATTCTGTAAACTACTCCATACTTTTATTTCTTTTGTAATATAACTGAAATCCGTGTTTCAGAGATTAGACCTTAACTGATACGCAATTATAAATCTTTTCACACGTTCTTCTTCCTCCAAACTGCCATTTCATCAAGTGACAAAAATGGTTTGTCTCAATTGGTTAGAGATTTCGAGATTTTGAATCTAGTAGAATAGCATTCTGCTTTTGGAATTCTTGAATTCAAGAACTTTGAAAGGACAAATTATTTAGTCTACATTATCATAGTAGCCAGGACCTTGCCGTGTTATGATGCAGAGAGGCGGCACCGTAAAGGGGCAGCTTAACAGCATGGCATAAGCGACATTTAAGAGGCGGCATTTCGAAGACTAGCATCATACTGAGAAAATCTACCGCATGCCCTGATAGTAGCGCGAATACAAGTTTTACATTCAAGAAATTCGATCGTGAAGGCATGCTTAAATGCGACAAAATAAAGAATATATTAAATTTTTCTGTTTATTATATATTATTATTATTATTCAAATATTAAAATATCAAGTTTTTAATATTTCCTTTTCTCTTTACTTTTTTTTTTTAATTAAATAACGTCATACTACTGTTTAAAAATTATTTAAAATTTTTATTGGCATGATCTGGCAACACTTAAAAACACAGATAAGGTTGTAACTTCAGTATTTAGCAAGGCCTATTTACAATTGATTATTGAAAATTAATTTTGTAAGTTTATAAATTATTTAAATGTTTTTTTTTTGGTGATCATTTTTAAGATTTTTTTATATATTACGTATTTAGAATCAATTATGGGAATGAAATGACAATAATTGTATGTGTGTTATCTGGTAAACATCACAAAATGTTTCATACGTCGTTTCCATTTATGCCAGTGACTTTTATCAACGGTACAGAAATATTAAATTCAACGAATAAAGAAGTTAAGAGTAATAACAATAACAATGTATCATTAGATGGAAATGAAGTACGTGAATTTTACGAAGAGATTATTAATACACCTTCAGTCTGCTTACCAACACAAGAATATTGTGATTCTAACAAAAAGAAATTAAAAAATGTAAAAAAATCATCTTCAAATACTAAAATTAAGCCACACGATATATTTAGATATGCAGAAAATGATGATTTGAAAGGAATAAAAGAATGTCTGAACTCTGGTATTAATATTAATTGTGCGGATAGTTACGGATGGACTCCGTTAATGTGTGCTGCGTGTTCCGGATCGGTGTCTGTGATAAAGTATTTATTAAGAAAGTCTGCTAATAGAGAAATGCGTAATTTTGCTGGAAAGAAAGCAATTGATTTGGCTTTGCAGTTTAAACACGATCGAGTGGTTGAATTGTTAGAGAGAGACTTTGTGAATATTAAAAGTGAATCACAACAGATGGATCTTACTCAAATTTACTTTTGTGAACTATGCAAGATTGAAGTTAAAGAAAATAAACAAAAACATGAAAGTTCTATTATTCATCAGTTAAATATTAGGAGATCTACAAATTGTAGTTATTATCATCTTTCTGAGAATAATAAAGGGTTTCAGATAATGCTAAAAAAAGGCTGGGATAGAAATACTGGTTTAGGACCAAAAGGCATTGGAAATAAGTATCCAGTAAAAACAGTTTTAAAACATGATAGATCGTGTCTTGGTAATAAAAATAAAAATGTTCCTCGAATAACTCACTTCAAACCGTTTGATGTTACTGCAATTGAAAGAAAGACTCAAGTTCCTGTTAATATTCGACAAAATACTTTAAATAAACGAGAACGTTTCAAAGAGCAACAAAAGAAGAGACAAAAAGAAATAAATTTTAGAAGAGAATTTTATTAAAATACATATGTAAATTTATTTAAAATAAAATGTATTTTAATAATGTTAAATAATACAATATATATGATGGTACTATTCACATACATAATTTCTTTTTATTTGAAATATAGTTAAAATTATATTATTTTTATTTTATTAAACTCTGAATTTATTTCTTAAAAGAACAAAAAATTAACATATAAGAATGTCTAGTCATCAGGATTTAAAAATACAAAATATATTTGAATCGTCATATTCTTTTAGAAAGTCTTTTTTCCAGAAACTATTGCAACATAAAAAATTGCTGTTAACTGTTGGTTTATCTAGTAATATCTATTGAAATTTTATAATACTATTTTTCTGAATTTCTAAAATAAGATTATAGATTTTTAAATTATGTATGATTTTTATATAGACTTTTCAAAAGAACAGTATTTTATTGGATTATAATAATTTTAGGTAACTATTTCCTAAATGTGAAATTTACTTAATACTTTATTAATGGTTTCATATCAAAGTATGTTTATGATCTGTTTAAAAGTATAATAACTAAAAAAGATAAATTATTTGCAAATGAAACTTTAAGAAAAAACATTGAAAATTAGTTTCTTTGTGTAATATCATCAATAGATTATTAGAAATTGCAATGTTAAATAAAATAACTGATGATAAAATCAGTTTTACTATATGCTAAATAATATTAACAAGAGTTGTTTTTTTTAATCATATTTTCAACCTCATACAATCATTTACTGTTCATAAGGAAAGTTCAGAAGTAATAATTGTAAATCATTACCAATGTATTTGTATCTTTCCTCAATGACATTATGAAGAAAACATTAAATGAGGATATGCTGCTGTAATTGAGTACTTTTGATTTTATTATAACATCATCTGGAAGAGAACAATTGAAAAAGAATACATTTAAAAATATGAACATTTATTAAAAATCTACATATATATTTTACAATTAATCTTAAATTTTCTTTCTAAATTTGTCTGTAAGACATTAATAATATTGTATATTATTAAGCTTATAGAATTTCCAACAAAATTTCTAACATTTCACTGGATAATCTATTATCTAGTTTCTAAGATAACCAGTTATCTTAAAAACTAATGACAAAATGCTTTCTAGCACTTTTTATTAATTTTTTGTTCTTTCCTTGAGTTTTTTATATTCAACTGAACATAATTATGAAGGCTATTTTTTAAACAAGGCCCATTTCTTTAATAAGAAAAATACTGTAAATATCATAAAATATATTTTTTCCCATATTCTACATACATTTATCTATTTTTCTACATAATTTCCATTTTTGTTCAAACGTCATACCGCTCAACAATTTTTTTGAATTTTGACTTCAAAGAAATATGCTGCCTGTGAAAAAGCCCAATCCATGACTGTAGTTTCGTCATCGTTGAACCATTAACCACCAAAAACTCCTTTAAGTATTGAAACAAGTGAAAATCACTGCATGCAAGGTCTGGACTGTAAGGTGGATGATCCAGTTGTTCCCATCCAAAAGAACTGATTAGACCTTGTGTTTGTGCAGAAACATGTGGCTTTGCATTGTCATGGAGCAACATCACACCAGAAGACAGTAGACCGCACCGCTTGTTTTGTATGGCACGCCGGAATTTTTTCAAGATCACACAATATGCATCACTTTGGTTGGTGAAGATGTGCATCGCTATTCCATTGACTGTTGCTTGGACTCAGGAATCATGTGAGACATCCAAGTCTCATCTCCTGTAACAATGTGGTCCAACAATTCATCTTCTTCCTGATTATATAGAGTCAAAAACAATAAAGCACTGCCCAATCTTTTTGTTTTGTGATCGTCAGAAAGCAGGAACCTACCGAGAACACAATTGTTGATAATTCAGTTTCTCCAAAACAACGGTATACAAAACTGATCTTGAAACCTGTGGAAATTCAATTGAAAACATTGAAATCATGAATTGTCTGTCCTTTTGAATATTGTTATCCACATCACAAACCAAATCTTCAGAAATCAGAGGTGGTCTGCCAGGGTGTGCCAGCTTATCATGCACATTAACCTGCCCGTCCTTGAACATTCTTGCCCACTTTTGAACTTTACTGTCACTCATAGCATTGTCACCATAACTTCACAAATCTGACAGTGAATTTCCACTGCTGCCAAGTTTCTTGCACTCAAGAATCGAATAACAGATCGTATCTCACAGTCAGCAGGTGACTCTGTTTTCTTAAATATTATAAACTTTTACAGCTCAGCACACGGACAGATGATATGGCTGCAAATGATGTCTAAATGTGCTCAAAGCGTGCTTGAAGCAGACACACATATACACTGCCACAATTGCGCTTCATTCTCACGCTCATTCACAAACAGACCTTATTTAAAAAAACAGCCCTTTGTACATTGTGCACTTAATTTTACATAAACTTTATCATTTAATATGCAACAATAACATTTGATTTAACATAATAAAGAGCTCTAATAAAGAACAAAGAAATTAATTTATTATCCTTTCTTTACTCTTTAAGATTCCTTCAAAAAAATAAACAGAAAAATTAAAATTTTTAAATATTACCTGACATTGATTTTTTGAATATAATTCTATGAAGTTCTTAAATGTCCATGTATAGTGTATACAGTGGCACTAAAGTTATTGCTAAATATTCAAATTTATTAAAATCAATATTATATATGGATAATGAGTTGTATCTTTTCATCCTTAGGTTGCATATAATAATTTTGATTATTGTATGCAACCTATTATCTTTATATAAAGATAGTCATTTCTGGAATTATGTTGTGACACTTGATTTATACATTCTCCTACAAGAACTAATCATTCCAAGATAAATATTGTTTTGGACTAATTAATTTTTATAGAAAAATAAATATATAATGTAAATTGATATCTGCAGCAAAAATGAATAACTCTATTAAGAATATAAATATATGGCACTAGATATGCAAATCCCTAATGTTCCAATTTCTTTTAGCATAACTTTATATATATACATTAGCAGAGAATTCTATAATTTACTGTAAAAATAATTATTTTAAGTATTATTATTATTATTATTATTATTATTATTATTATTATTATTATTAGATCATCATGTCAAGTGATACAGCATTTGCCTTAAAATATCTTGGAGAAGTAGAAGAGATGGCAGAAGAAATTTTAGCTGACAAAGAACAAGTAGTGAATTTAGACTGTAGAAGGAATAAGAATAGAGAAGCTCTCAGGTAATTACATAAATATTCTTCCTATTAATGAAAACTTATTTATAATTTACAAAGCACTTAATAAAATCATGGCTAGCTATTTTTTACTGGAACAAACTACCATAGTTCAAAATATACTTTAAAAGCTTATTTAAATAAATTATTATATGACATTGTTAAATGGATATAGTCATAGATTTAACAAGAATAAACAAAAGTTATTAATCTGTTAAAATTTAAAAAATAAAATATAACAATTCTTCCACACAATTCTTACAATCCTATATAATAGAACATGATAACTCAAAACATAAATCCGATAACATATGCAGGATATCAAGACTCCCCCCACTTACCAGTTTAAAATAAAAATGGATATGTTAGAACACATGAAATTAAAATTATTGTTTTCAATCATCATACAGATGAAATATCAGGAATTACTTTTCATTTTCATCAGTTGAATACAATATGTGATTATGGAATTAAGCTAAATATCTGTTTGATTTAAAGTAATTTTTTTTTTTTTTAATGCATCATTATATTCTTAAATTTTCTACTACTTAAATTTATCATTGCATAAATTATAATGGATTCAAACATCAAGATAAAACTTCTAATTTCTAAAAATGTAACTAAAACACATATATAAGTTAAAAGTTATTTTAAGGCACTTTTTATTAATTTATAAAATAATAATATATAAAATATAAAATAATTATAATTGTTTTATTTACATTATTCAACATAAAATAATAATGCTAGTAAGAATAATATTTAAAAATTCATAAAATGACTTTTAGCAGTTTAATGATGTGTTTAAAAAATAACAACTCCTCTATGTCAAACTTATTTAAATTATACTTTTTAAAATTTATGTAAAAAGTTTGTAAACTTTATTGTATCATAAAGATTTGACTACATCTAGAGATAATCCTTTCTTAATTGAATTATTTTGCATAATTAAATCATTATTACTATTCATTTATTTTTAGTGCATTGAAAAAAGAAATGAAAAATAATTCTACAGAAAAGAAATGTTGGATTTGTTTTGGCAATATGTTTGTGAAGTTACCTAAACCAAAAGTAAAAGAAATTTTGGAGAAAGGTAATTTTATTTCTCTGATATAAAGTTAGACAGGTTATATGAATATTTTATTTCATTCTTAAAAGTAGAAAATATTTAGCATATTCAACAAAAACTTTTCTATGAAATTTTAAAGGTTGTAGCTTTACTAATAATTACATAAAGTGAACAAAGAGTGATAAATGTGAATTTTTATGATTTAGAAAATATGTAATTGAACAATCAAATTCTTTAATTTTATAAATTATTAATCTTGATCTAAAAAGTAAAAAGAATCTAATAAGATAATAAGCTGTCTCATTTTCAATTAGTCATTTTTATAGCTTGATTTAAATATTTTTTCACAGAAATTATTAATTATTTTAAATCTATTATTATTATTCTTCTTTTTTTTTTTGTTCTTTCTGGTATATTTTAATTTTAAAAAATAATCCAGTTTGCTTCAATGTACTCTCTACTATGTGTCTGTATTTAAAATTAATTTAAAAAAACTAATACTATTGATAGACTGTTAATAATTAATTTTTTAATATATATTGTGTGTGAAAATTACATTATTAAAAAATCTAAACTCAGAATTGAAAGTGTTACATAATATATAAAGTCAATTATACTGAATCCAATAATTACTATTCTTTCTTTGATTTACTTTTCAAGATAAAAACAATTAAAATTTTTAACTATTGAGGGAAAAAAAATTCAGATTTGTAGAAAAGCTAATTATGCATAAAACAATTATCTCAAAATAACAAATCTATTGAGAAATAAGTGGTGAATTTAATGTTTGGGGCAAGCATACATTTGCAATACAATTTGCTACATCATTGTTTTTAAAAATGTAGTTGATATGTTATAGATTGTTTTTTTCTAAGTACATGCATTACACTTCTATCTGATAATACATGGTTGAAATAATTAAGAGGTAAAATGTCCCAACGGTTATCATCATCAACATCATGCAGAACATACAAGACAAAATTTTCTATTTTATTTAGGATAATAACTGCAATGTAAATCAGTAACTATGATTAATTAATTTTCTGTAAAAATGCAACACTAAGTAGTAAGTTCATTTTTCAGTATTTTCATTCATAAATGTAAATAAGTTTTTTGCTTTTGTAAATAGCTGACCCAATGTTATAAATCTATCTTATAGTTTTTTTGTACTTATCTTCTATCACCACTGATTAAAATTTAATAATAATTTAGCCATCAGCATTAACATTATTGGGATTGTCATATTGGATTTGGTAAAAGATGTTTCCATTTTTGTATTTTGTAGAAATTATTGACATCAAAAGACTGTTCTGAACATAATATATATTATAAATTACAATAATAATTAAAATTAAAATTTTATATATTAGAATGTTCTTTATATTTTCTGATACTTTAGAAAATGTTACAATGTAACATTGTCTTAATCTTAAATTTCAACATTTATTTAGGTTATGCATTTATATCACAAATTTTTATTTTTCAGAGCAAACACACTTAAAAGAAGAAATTGGTAATCTTTCAAATAATTTAAAACAAAAAGTAGCAAAATTGAATGATATGGAAGGAAAACCACCATTGATAGGTTTTAATCTTCAGCCATTGTCTAATGAAGAGAAATATGCAATAAAATCTGCTTTTAAACTTTAATAATGTGAAAATACTGTATTGAACAGTTTAAAATATAAAAAGCCAACAAAATATTTATTATTGTACAAAGTTTTGTTTTTAATAAAAAGCTGGTTTTTTTTATTTTTTGTTGTTTCTCATTTCATTCAACAAAATAATATTGTAATATTATTTTTACACAATGAAATATAAACTATTTACACAGTTAAATCCCCTTAATAAACATGCTTACAAGGGGAAGTCATGAATGGTTATTAAATAAAACTGGAGTCAAACAAGAGAGGTGATGAATGATGAGAAACGCTAGAATATTAGCTGCAACTGACCACTTTTTTCTCTCTCTAAATGATATCAAATGTCGAAATTTGAGTTTATCCGATCGAATTCTTAAAAAAAAAAAAAAAATTGTAGGTCTCGGTTACAGAAACAAAAAGATGTACTTCACTTTTTCTCTAAAATCAATAGCTTAGAAAAATCTAGCAACCAGTTGCTTAACTTTCCCGGCAACATTTATAACTGTGTATGTGGCGCCATCTGTTATGATATTTTAAAAACTTTATAATTTTAATTATAAAATGGCAGAAAGCTTAATTTTGAGGGTCGGGACGGATTTTATAAAAGAGTAAAAATTTTTTACCGATCGTCATGCTTTCCCCTCTGTTAAATGTTTTTTCTTTTCTCAAGCTTGCTGCCATAGTAAATATTTAGACAAAATATTTGTTTTTATATTTTGTAACTTTAATAAAAAAATACGTTTTAATTATATATCATAAGGTAGAATAAATTAATATATAAATAAATATGTTAATAAATTTTTGGTGGAACCTTTCCCGCCCTCTGTCGGAAAAAATCCAAAACTAAGAACGAATACTATTCGTTATTGACGCCACGTGAGTTGTTGCGCAGTCACGTGGATTACATGTTCGTTGATATAATGAGTTGAAGTGACTTTTAATTTAATCATCAGAAGGCGGTTTATTTTCTAGCGATTCGGCATAAATATTAGTCATATTATTGGTTTATAAAATTATCGACGTAAATAAAATCGTCGATAAAATGACGAGCATGAATTGCGAAGATGTTAAATATTTTTCAGTCAAAGAACCATTGGATTACGATCAAACATTTCCATTTTTTAGAGAACCAAAAGAACAGGGTTGTTTATCTTTAGGGAATAACAGAGAATTTTACAATGACGCTCGAGAATTAAAATACCTGTGCATGCCTAAATCGGAAATTCATTTCAATTTAAATGTCGGTTACAATGATATGATAATCCAGGATCATACTGAGGAGAAACTGGATAATTTATTAAAATGGATCCTTGTAAATAAACAAAAATTTTCAATAAACTCAGAAAGTGTAGAAAGGTAATAAATTTGTTGATTTGGATATTTTTCTTTTAATATCAAATTATTTAAATTATTAGTTTAAAAATTTTTTGTCGTTACAGTCTCAATACTGATTTCATTTGCTATCGTGGCCTATTGACAGTGATTCTCTGCACTCCGTACGAACAACGTGAAGATTGGTTGATATGTGCGACTAAATTTAAAGGGACCATCTACTTGTGTGCTTTTCCTACTCAACAATATTTACAAAGGAAAGAAAATGAGACAGAAAGGGATAGGATAATGACTGCGTGGGGACATAAATTTGAAACTTATATGGTTACAAGTAAGGATTGTTTTTTCCCCAACCTAAATAAAGCTTTAAATTTTATATAAATATATATAAAATTAAGTAAAATGTATATACACTTTTTATGCACAGAAATATATAAATATGTCTGAATACATAAGGGATCAGAAAAAATGCAAACCATAAGGGATACTTGCATGTTGCATGTAGATAAACACGTATTAATAAACTAACATTATATATGTATATATTGATACGTTGTGTGGGTAAACCTTATGTGCTCGGACATATATTTATATCAGTTGTGTTTGGAAGTACGTATTCTTTAAATTCAGCAAAGTTTCGTATAGTTTATAGATTTGCAATTCTTTAGGAGGAAAACTTTTCTGCTTATCTTTTTCTATTTCAATAATATTAAAATGTTTAATTCATGATAAAACTGTCTATTTGTGTGGAAGTAATATTGATACAATTATAATAATGCGTGATAATGGCTAAATATATACAATTAAATTTTATTGAATGTGTAACAAATAAATATTCTGAATAAGATTTTATCTGTCAAATCTTTCTATCAATAGTTTTCAATATTCTTCTAGTGTTTTAGATTATCCCTGTATAAACAAAGAAATCAAAAGAAACCATAGAAAAAGAAGTAATTCTTGGTAAGATCTATTACTCTGAAGGTTTCCTTGTATTCTTTCCTTCACTTTGTTAGGCTGAACACATCTAGAAAATATACAGTGCGTGACAGAATGTAAGTTGGAATCATGATTCCTTTTATTGCTTCCATACATATGATTTACAACTCTGAGAGGTCAGTGTTGCCTTCATTCATTTCTTTTGTATTAAATAGACATTGGCAAATAATCTCTTGCTGAAAATATGTTTTGCATTGTAAAAATATTTTTATTTCTATCTGATAAAGAGTAAAGCACTACATTTTAATAACTTTGAAAATTTAAATAGAACTGAATTGAATCCCACTCTGTTAGAATTGAAAACATATTTAGGATTGCTAATTTATACTACAATTTTCAAATTGAACCACAAGGACTAAGACCCCCTTGTTTAGTACAGATGGAACAGAAACAAATACTTTTTGTTATTAGTGAAAGTAGATTTTCAATACTGCTATATTTGCTAAAATTTGATAATCCTGAAACCAGGAGGGAAAGAAGAATGATTTGACAGTGCAATTTCAAAAGTATTTAGCATTTTCATTGAAACATATATATATGATATGAGTGTTTGTTTATTACAATGATAATCAGTCTGTGAGACTTCAAGATACCATATAAGTAACAGAAATAGCATAATTTCAATTATAGGTTAAGTTAAATTTAGACAAGTGTAGCTTATTTTACAAAACTTGACCAGGATGTAAAAATGCACAGTAGCAGTGATCATTGTATTTACTTAGTGAAGGGAATATATCATTTGTCAAATATGTACTGTACAATGTCACTTTGCTTTACCAAAAAGGAGCTCTTGAACCGTATAAAACTTTCAGAGCTGAATACCATGCATAGTCTGGCTAAGATACATAAAATGATCTGTAATGAGTTAATTAACCTCATTGTTGGATAATCAATGCTTATTATTGAAAGTTCATGTGGAATAAAACTGGCAATCCTCCATTTTACCCACCATAGGTAACATTATCCAATTGTGCAGTCTAAAGATTGGTGACACTTTGAATTTCATAGCAATTGGTTTCTGCGACAAGCACACCTATTTGTGGTACATTTATTTGTGGCAAAGATCTTATTTTCACTTTACCGAGTGCCTAGTAGGTAATGTGCGGATTACCTAGATACTCTGCACATTATCTAGGTAATTTGAGAAATGGAACAATTTTCACAACTTTAACGGATCATGCTAGTTAATCTGCAGATTACTTAGCTAATCTGCAGATTAATGAGTTTCCAAGCTTTAGCGATAACATATATACCATTGTTTATGTATATTACATTTATTTTACAGTTCAATTCATATTTACCATTATTGGTTCAGTCAAGAATGACAATTTAATACAGTTTACCAAGATTATTGTAAATAGTGTAATAGTTAAACTCATTTAAATTTGAACATGGTCATTCCTGAATGATAACATGTAAACATAATATAGGCAAAAGTTGAACATTTGATCTTGTTCTGGGCCAATCTTTTCTCCAGAATTTTCTAAATTATTTAGTTGAAATTTAAATTTAATTTCTAATTATTAATCTTAGCATAAGTTTTATCTTATTATACAGCCAAATTCTATAATAAATTATAGAATTTGGCTCTATCTTTAGGCCAAATTCTATAATTTATTTAATTAATAATAGCTTAAATTTAGCTTGGAAAAATAATCCAGTTCTTAAATATCTTTGATTATTAAAAACTCAGATTATTGTATGTTTATGTGTAAATTCATTTGAATATAAATAATTAAAAAGAATGTAACTGATGAGTATATTATTTTATTTATATATAACATGCATATAAAAATTTTAAATATATTTTTTATAGAAATTTTTAAATATTTACAAAATGTATTTAAAGATAGAAAAAATGGCAGTCCAGATGCTAAATCTCCAGTCAATACAAATAAAGAATATGGTGTCATAGTACGATCACGCTTGAACAGTCATTCCTTAGTATATGGTGCTGAAGTTGATTGTATGGAACAATGTTCTTATGAAGGATCAAAACCTTATGTAGAATTGAAAACATCACGAAATATCACATCAGACAGACAGTACAGAAATTTTTGCAGGTATATTTTTGTTTTTGGTTGATATATTTGTTTTAAAAATTCCGATTCATAAATTAAAATTTTTTGCAAGTTTGTGCACATACCGTACTTTCTTCTAGTAAATAATTACGATTTGTCTGTTTTTTATAATGGTTTTAATTTATATAAATTTCACTCTTTTTTTTTTTTTGTATCTGTCCTATGAGATGACCCTAGATATTGGGGGACTTTTTTTATGATTCAACTATCTATCGTCTTATCTGCCAAGATATACGGTGTATGATTCTAAAAATCATATTTTGTTTCAAGAAGAATTAAGAACACTTTTATCGTAATTAGTACTATAAGAAACAAAGTCAACAGAGACTTAAGTGCAGGAGTCATGAATTTATATATGGTAATAGATACATTTTTGGATTATCAGTTTTTCAGTTATGAAGATGGTGGGTGTATCTATGTGCATTATGAAAAAAGAAGTCATTATCAACAACAAAAAAAGTATACAAAGGCATTATAACATAAAATAGTTTTAAAAATTTTAAAGTGTTTTCAAGTACAATGCTTTTATTAATAACTATTATTTGAAAACTGTTAAAAACTACTGTTTTTTTTTTAATTTAAAATTTGAAATTCAACTTTCCTTTGTTTATAGTTGTAGTTACAATTCATTAAGAAACAAAAAAAAAAGAAAAAGAAAAATAAGTCCATTTACAAAAATGTGTAAAGATATACAAAACAGATTAAGAATGGATTATTAAAGATATTATGTATTTCAAATGAAAAAAGGAAACAAATTGAAAAAGTCTATTGTTCTTTTTATAGTTAATTGAATATAAAGAGGAAGCTTTCCAACAAAGAGCATTTCTAATACTGTAAATATTAAAGTATAGTTTAAAAAATAGAAATTTGCATAATATAAACAAAATTAATATAAATATATTTCCTCCTAGAGTATTTTATTTAAATAAAGACTGGATTTTTTGTTTATAAAAATTTTTTAAATTTATTTATTAAAAATAAAAGATATAGAAGCATTTTGCAGTAAATAGAAACTGCAAGTTTCTATAATTTAAATGAAATGATAATTAGCTCTCAAATTAGCTGTCTAACACATTGGGTCAAAACTAGTAGACCCAATTAAAAAAAATAATAATAAATTATTATGTTGCATGCTTGAATATGTATTTTAATGTGTGTAATTTGTGGCAGCATATAAATTGCAATGGCATATTTCTAAAATGAAATCAAACCTTTGCATAACCTATCCTATGTATATCCTGTACCTATAGGAGCATCCATTGCTCCATACATCTGAGTTTATAGTTGTATTTTTAAAATCAGCATAAACTTGTCCCATTGCATAATCTGCTCTCCTTATTGTCTTTTAACATTTTTGCAGGTTTATGTACAAAAATATGGTAATTAGTTTCAATCTTGCAAGTATCTTCAGGTTACAATTAAAAAAAACTTTTTGTAGAGTAACCAAACAAATTTTTGAATACATTTAATTAATGCATATGTTTGAATTCATGCAAATATGAAATTTTAAAAATAACACAAATCCACAAAAATCCAGCAAAAACTTACTTTACCATTTAAATATGATGACTTCAACTGTAACATGTTATGTTTCATTCAATCAGATGATCTTTAATTTTCAAATTACATTCTATCTTCTGTTTTGCATGACATTTTAAAAATGTTGAAAACATTCGTTTTATTTTAGTAAACTGAGTTTTTGCTGGATTTTTCTAGTTTCTGTGTTGTTATTTTGTATTATATCCAGTTCTAAGTTAATTTTGTTTGAAATTTTAAATATATTTTATATAAAATCTTAAAAGTTTTGTTTATTTTGTAACTCAGCAGTCAAATAATCTAAATTTTAATGCTAGCTAAACATTTATCATTCAGTATTCAGACAAATCATTTGTTTGTTTCAACCTTAATTTTTATTATCACTTGATTAACTTATAGAATGTATCTTTATTAAATATAATTTAAAATTTTTTAATTTTTTCAGATTTAAACTGTTAAAGTGGTGGGCTCAATCATTTTTAATAGGAATTCCCAAAATTATATGTGGTTTTCGTGATGATGATGGATTTGTTGGTCATTTGGAAACATTTGTAGTACAAGATATTCCAAAATTATCACAAGTTAGTAAGATGTTTTATGTTTATATAATTACTATAATGAATAAATGAAACTTTTAGAAGTTGTAATAAGTATTATCATGAATTCATCTTAAATAATGCTTACATTGGAAAAATTAATAAAAGGATATTTAAAGAAAATTACTCAGTAGCTTTATAAATCCTAATACTGTTTAAAATAATGATATTGATCCTTACTATGTTAGAAAAATTTAACCACTAAAAAGTGGTTAAACCTGATATAAAGCTACAAAAAAAACCAAATTAACCAGCAGAAGAAAATTGGAAAGTGCTAACATTTTCACCTGTGGTGAACGGGCATCCTTGGGCTAACTAATCCCACAGCTGTTGACACAATGGGAGATTGTTGTACATGTGAAAAAGGGGGTTGACATGAGGAGAGGAGGGGAAAGGAAAGTGAGTTTACAGTTTGAAGAAGGACTTCCATGCTATGGGAAATGAGTCTATGTTGTGAAAGATAATAATGGTATTTTTGTGAGTGGCTTTTATAAATTTCTACTTGCTTCAGGTGTCTGAAAAAGAGTTGCAATTAAGAGCCATGAATGAGGCATGCATGGTTGAAATCCACATTAATATCAGGGTTGGAGGCAAAGGTAGTTAGTGCAGTGCTGGCCAATCCTTTCAGGATGGAATTACAATGTTCTTTGAAGCAGGTGTTTAAAGGGTGCATTGTAGTACCTATGTATTCAAGTTGCAGTTGGATCAGTGATTGGTAACGGGGATAGTGTAGATGCCTGGTTGGAGGTGTATGTCAGGATGGTCTTTAGTGTTCTGGAAAAGATTAGTCACCCTGTACAAAGATATCCAGGAACAATAATTTTTGTTTAGTGTTTTGTAGTCACTTAATTTTCACTCTCCTCTGCAGTGCTAAAGACCTTCCAACATGACTTCTAACTAAGCATCACCCATTATGCCTCATTTATACCTCTTCCTGGCAACTCTTTTTCAGACACCTGGAGCAAGTAGAAATTTATAAAGCCACCTGCAAAAATAGGGCTTTTAATGTCCATGATGTAGACTCTTTTTCCATAGCATGGAAGTCTTTCTTTAAACTGTAAACTCACTTTCCTCTCCTTTCCTCACATCAACCAGAATGTATTTCAGAATGTATGGCAATCAGTGCCAACAGCTGTGGGATTAATTAGCCTGAGGATGCTCATTCAACATGGGGAAAACGTTAACATTCCCAATTTTCTTCTGCTGATTAATTTGATTTTTTTATAGTTTTGTATTAGAAAAATTTGTTTTAAGGTATAAAACATACAATACAAACACAATATTAACTGGGAGAGCAATTTTTAAAAACATTTTATAAGAATTTGTTTTTTTATAATATCTTCTAGCTTGAGCATTGATTATAAGATAAATTAATGGTTTGTGTCAGGAAAGTGCCCACAGCCATGAGGTTATGAGATGGCTAAGTACCTAAAAAATATAATAATCCCCAGATTAGTCAGCAGTGCCCATATGCAGTTTATATAATATATGCATTTACCTTCATCTTGTAAACTTAGGCTACTGCTATCATTTTTACACAGAGATTGTAACTAATACTGCTAGTTAGAAAAAAGAAAAATATCATTTATTCATCACAACTTTGTTCTGTTTGTGTCATATTTATGTTTTCATTTTTTTATTGTGTATCCAATCTTTGTTCCTTGCATTATGTGTGAATATAAACCTATTTTTAACAGATTAAATTAATACCAATCTCAGAAAACCAGAAAAATTGAAATGATAAAGTTGAAGTGGTTCATGTAGTCATTCCCACTAATACTATTTATAGGACTATATAAGTTTTTTATCTTGTTCCTCATTTACTAATCTAGCCCCCAAATGGGACTGTTTCAGGACCATTTTAAGAATAAATCTGCTAAAACAATCTTTTATAAATATATAGCATTTTAAAAGATCCTCTTTATTTTAAAATGCAATTTCATATAATTTTCTAGCAAAAAAATGTATTTTGAAACATGACAACAAATCTTATTGCTATAATAAATTTATATTTACTTTAAAACAATGATAGAATAGGTAAGAGAGTGCTGAAGAAACTATTAGTTAACAAATCAATGATGAAATTTAAAATGATGATTTGACAAAAAAATATATATTTTCTTTTGAATTTATTATTTAACATATACAAGTATTTAATGAACGTTACATTTTATTTAGTTATTTATGTAACATACCAGCTTTACAATAATAACAATAATAATTATCCACTGTTATAACTGCAAGTTTTATTGAATTGAAGTGTTTAAATTTGTTAAGTATTTTGACATTATTAGAAAAAATTTTTGATAAAAATATTGAAAGAATTAATCTCAGACATATTTTCTATTTTTAACAGTTTAATTAAATAGATTGTTTATTAAATAAGAAACAATTCCAAATTTCTTCAAAAATATTTTAATTAATAAATATAAATTGCATTATAAACCTATTTTCTGGTGTCAGAAAATGTTTGTGCAGTTTATGTTTCTGACACTGGACAATAGTTTATAGTGAAATTTATCTATATATTAATTGGAAAAGGGTTCAGTTTGTCAGAGTACACATCTGGGTCTAAAAACTAAAAATACAGCTCACTTATCAAATTAAAGCTCTTATCCTGTAGATGATGCAGTTGAAGTAAGATTTGAGAAAGGTGCAATAGTTCTGGCATAGTAGAGTGGCAAAGGTACATTAATATCTATGAGACAAAAATGTCAGGTGATTGTTAAACCACTTGCAACTCATACTTTGGGAATGCAGATATAGAATATTAAAGGAACAAGTAAATTATTGTAAACAAAAGAGAGAAGTCATCACATGACCAACAACTAAATAGAATACTCTCAAACCTCAACAAAAACGTAAAGAAATTGCTAACAAAGAGTAAATTAAGTGTGAGTGATGGCTTACTTGACAAATCTACACACTAAAATAAAAATAAACTTGAACATACAATTGTTGATATGTTAAGAGTTTTATAATAGTCAATGAGATTAATAGTGAGGCTAGTGTCAACTTGTCTCATGGCTGAAACTATTCTCACTGTTAATCTGAAACTATACCAGTCGAAGTTGGTCAGCCTTAGGAATATTAAATTGTCACCCAGGGACCCAGATGCAAAATTGAAAGAAGTTATTGAGAGAGAGAGGACCAGTGGTCTACCTGTTCTCAGGGTACCAGAGAACAGGTAGACACAAATCACCTGAAAACAGCCCAGAAAACATTTGCTGTACTGTGATTTTTGTGTATAATACCAAATTTTAAATGAGCTCATTATATTTTAATTGAATAAAACCATTGATTTCAATGGGTTTCTGCTAGTGTAAGCTTAATGATGAAATGCATGCTTAGAAATATTATTTTCAATTTTATTTAAACTTTACTTATGATTTCAAGTTGATAAAGGAAAAACAATCTACTAAATTTAAGAAATGAAACTTCAAACATTTTATTTTAACTTTAAATTTTACAATATCATCTTCTTTTTAGTACTGTTATCTTAACTATAATTATTAGATTAATAAATGATTGTTCTCATTTTCACCTACTGCAGATTTTTATTTATGAAAAGAAGCATTCAAACATGCTTCAGATTCTAGTCTGCTTCTTTTCTTGCGGAAAATTAAATCACGGCTGCTGAAGAGAAAATTGCCATATTGGGGAGATTCCCCAAACTTCAAGTCAACTGGGAAAGAATGGGAAAAGGTATTAATGGAGAAATTTTTGAGGAAATTTGAGAATATATAATTTTTTAACAATAATTTAACTTGCTATTATTACAAATGAACTTTTTTAAACTTTTTTTTATTGCATCATATGTATTATTAGCTTGTCTAAATGGAGAAAATTCCAATTAAGCTTGTTAAATATCTATAGTTTTATCAGGATGCTATTATATGATTTCATAATAACTTCCTGATATAACTAAAGATATAAAAAAAGTAAGAAGTATTATCAATTTGATTTTGCCTTTAATCTGAAATATTTCTTAATTCTTCTCATTTATTACATATATTTTTTGCTTTTTTATAAAATAAAAAGTTTTGTTTTATTGTAATAAAAAACTTTTTATGTGAACAAATATTATTAAAATGTTCAGGTATGATTAGTGTTTCAAAAATGTTAATAATTGCTATATAAAAACATTCCAAAGCCCTATTAATACTAAACCAAACGATTGCCATAATTAATTGGTTAATTATGGCGATTGTTTGGTTTAGTGATAATCTTTTGGGACTCATCATACACCTTCTCAGAACATACATTAATTAAATTCCATTTTCATTGAAGAATAGAATTTGTTTAATGTGTAATTGAACAGCATTCCTTTATCTTGTAGTTAGCATTATTGTGAATTATTTAGCCACAAGAAATAATCAAACATGCTATTAACTGTATATTTTGATTTCTGACATTTCAGTTTGGAATCCCATGGTTTCATGATTATGAAGTACCAAAATGAGGATATATTGTTATTTTTAACTATATTTCTTTTCCTTAGATTATGATCATAAAGAAAAGAAACATTATAGCAAATTTCAATAAATTTCAATAGATTTAGGTAATCTATTTTTCAAAAACAACTTTCACACACTACTAATTATTTCAGAATTTTAAATTATTTTATTGAAAATTTTAAAAATTAAAGTAAAATATTAGAAAAATATAAAAATTTGTTTATATATAGACAATGTTTATAAGTATGATATAACTTTACTTAAAAAATGAATGTTTCTGTAGAATTATTGGTCAGCTTCCAGCTGTTTCAATTTCTGCAATGAATTTCTTGCATTTGTGAAAGATTGCGTTACAGAAGATAATCCTTGGTAAATACTTTTTATAATTTTCAAATAAAATATTTAATTTGCATTTAATTAAATAAATTTTAAAAAGTTTAAATTATTGTTTATTTATCAAAATTATATATTGGTACATTTTGTTTTTATTTCAATATTTAATATTACAATTATAAATATAAACATAAAAAGTGCAGATGTATACACTTGGATATTGCTATTTCCTTTGGAGATCATTTAGGAAAAAATTTTAGTTTGTTCTACAAAGCAGCTGCTTCTTAAAAAATAGCTTTGTAATAATAAACTGCAAATAATGCTTTGTAGAAAATAGAATTAAGATGTTATTGCTTATGATAAAATTATGTTTAGCCATCCATGTTTATCTGAAATGAATATTAAAATATAAAAAAATAGATAACAGTACCATAATAATCAATATCAAAAGATATTTTTCTACATTTTTTTTAATGCTTATGATCTTTTGTAATGTTTCTGAGAATGATTATTAATTAAACATGGTTGAAAATATTCATAATAAATATCTGAGCTGAAGTTATATGATTGTTTTTATTTTTATATCCAGTTCTGGTTATTTTTCCAGTAAACAAAATGATTAACTTTTAATTTTTAACCACTAAATTATTTAGCATGTAGAAATGAAGAAAAATTATAATTTGTTTCATATAAAATATATGCAATGTAGTTTTTATATAAATATTACATGCAATCCATCAAAAATTTTGGGAGAAAAATGAAATATATCAATTTTAAGCTGGACCACAACATTGAAAGTAATTTATTTTCTTGAATGTAAGTGAACTGAAAGTAAATTATTATTAATAAATTTAACAGATTGTTACAAGAAGAATTTGAATATCTTTGCCATAGAAACACATTCCACTAATAAAAAGTAGTTTGCAAAGAGTATTGACATAGGATATTATGTTATTTAGATTTATTCCATAATCAGTCAAGCTGGAATGTTAAACTATCAAAAATAACAAAAACCTTTAGTGCTCCTACAAGTATTGAATTATAACTAATAATTTTAGCTTTTTCATAATAATGAAAACATGCAGTTGAAGAGTTTTATTTTTAAAGAATTTGTCACTGTTTTATTTTCAGTTTTGATTCATNAATTGGTTTCTGCGACAAGCACACCTATTTGTGGTACATTTATTTGTGGCAAAGATCTTATTTTCACTTTACCGAGTGCCTAGTAGGTAATGTGCGGATTACCTAGATACTCTGCACATTATCTAGGTAATTTGAGAAATGGAACAATTTTCACAACTTTAACGGATCATGCTAGTTAATCTGCAGATTACTTAGCTAATCTGCAGATTAATGAGTTTCCAAGCTTTAGCGATAACATATATACCATTGTTTATGTATATTACATTTATTTTACAGTTCAATTCATATTTACCATTATTGGTTCAGTCAAGAATGACAATTTAATACAGTTTACCAAGATTATTGTAAATAGTGTAATAGTTAAACTCATTTAAATTTGAACATGGTCATTCCTGAATGATAACATGTAAACATAATATAGGCAAAAGTTGAACATTTGATCTTGTTCTGGGCCAATCTTTTCTCCAGAATTTTCTAAATTATTTAGTTGAAATTTAAATTTAATTTCTAATTATTAATCTTAGCATAAGTTTTATCTTATTATACAGCCAAATTCTATAATAAATTATAGAATTTGGCTCTATCTTTAGGCCAAATTCTATAATTTATTTAATTAATAATAGCTTAAATTTAGCTTGGAAAAATAATCCAGTTCTTAAATATCTTTGATTATTAAAAACTCAGATTATTGTATGTTTATGTGTAAATTCATTTGAATATAAATAATTAAAAAGAATGTAACTGATGAGTATATTATTTTATTTATATATAACATGCATATAAAAATTTTAAATATATTTTTTATAGAAATTTTTAAATATTTACAAAATGTATTTAAAGATAGAAAAAATGGCAGTCCAGATGCTAAATCTCCAGTCAATACAAATAAAGAATATGGTGTCATAGTACGATCACGCTTGAACAGTCATTCCTTAGTATATGGTGCTGAAGTTGATTGTATGGAACAATGTTCTTATGAAGGATCAAAACCTTATGTAGAATTGAAAACATTACGAAATATCACATCAGACAGACAGTACAGAAATTTTTGCAGGTATATTTTTGTTTTTGGTTGATATATTTGTTTTAAAAATTCCGATTCATAAATTAAAATTTTTTGCAAGTTTGTGCACATACCGTACTTTCTTCTAGTAAATAATTACGATTTGTCTGTTTTTTATAATGGTTTTAATTTATATAAATTTCACTCTTTTTTTTTTTTTTTTGTATCTGTCCTATGAGATGACCCTAGATATTGGGGGACTTTTTTTATGATTCAACTATCTATCGTCTTATCTGCCAAGATATACGGTGTATGATTCTAAAAATCATATTTTGTTTCAAGAAGAATTAAGAACACTTTTATCGTAATTAGTACTATAAGAAACAAAGTCAACAGAGACTTAAGTGCAGGAGTCATGAATTTATATATGGTAATAGATACATTTTTGGATTATCAGTTTTTCAGTTATGAAGATGGTGGGTGTATCTATGTGCATTATGAAAAAAGAAGTCATTATCAACAACAAAAAAAGTATACAAAGGCATTATAACATAAAATAGTTTTAAAAATTTTAAAGTGTTTTCAAGTACAATGCTTTTATTAATAACTATTATTTGAAAACTGTTAAAAACTACTGTTTTTTTTTTAATTTAAAATTTGAAATTCAACTTTCCTTTGTTTATAGTTGTAGTTACAATTCATTAAGAAACAAAAAAAAAAGAAAAAGAAAAATAAGTCCATTTACAAAAATGTGTAAAGATATACAAAACAGATTAAGAATGGATTATTAAAGATATTATGTATTTCAAATGAAAAAAGGAAACAAATTGAAAAAGTCTATTGTTCTTTTTATAGTTAATTGAATATAAAGAGGAAGCTTTCCAACAAAGAGCATTTCTAATACTGTAAATATTAAAGTATAGTTTAAAAAATAGAAATTTGCATAATATAAACAAAATTAATATAAATATATTTCCTCCTAGAGTATTTTATTTAAATAAAGACTGGATTTTTTGTTTATAAAAATTTTTAAAATTTATTTATTAAAAATAAAAGATATAGAAGCATTTTGCAGTAAATAGAAACTGCAAGTTTCTATAATTTAAATGAAATGATAATTAGCTCTCAAATTAGCTGTCTAACACATTGGGTCAAAACTAGTAGACCCAATTAAAAAAAATAATAATAAATTATTATGTTGCATGCTTGAATATGTATTTTAATGTGTGTAATTTGTGGCAGCATATAAATTGCAATGGCATATTTCTAAAATGAAATCAAACCTTTGCATAACCTATCCTATGTATATCCTGTACCTATAGGAGCATCCATTGCTCCATACATCTGAGTTTATAGTTGTATTTTTAAAATCAGCATAAACTTGTCCCATTGCATAATCTGCTCTCCTTATTGTCTTTTAACATTTTTGCAGGTTTATGTACAAAAATATGGTAATTAGTTTCAATCTTGCAAGTATCTTCAGGTTACAATTAAAAAAAACTTTTTGTAGAGTAACCAAACAAATTTTTGAATACATTTAATTAATGCATATGTTTGAATTCATGCAAATATGAAATTTTAAAAATAACACAAATCCACAAAAATCCAGCAAAAACTTACTTTACCATTTAAATATGATGACTTCAACTGTAACATGTTATGTTTCATTCAATCAGATGATCTTTAATTTTCAAATTACATTCTATCTTCTGTTTTGCATGACATTTTAAAAATGTTGAAAACATTCGTTTTATTTTAGTAAACTGAGTTTTTGCTGGATTTTTCTAGTTTCTGTGTTGTTATTTTGTATTATATCCAGTTCTAAGTTAATTTTGTTTGAAATTTTAAATATATTTTATATAAAATCTTAAAAGTTTTGTTTATTTTGTAACTCAGCAGTCAAATAATCTAAATTTTAATGCTAGCTAAACATTTATCATTCAGTATTCAGACAAATCATTTGTTTGTTTCAACCTTAATTTTTATTATCACTTGATTAACTTATAGAATGTATCTTTATTAAATATAATTTAAAATTTTTTAATTTTTTCAGATTTAAACTGTTAAAGTGGTGGGCTCAATCATTTTTAATAGGAATTCCCAAAATTATATGTGGTTTTCGTGATGATGATGGATTTGTTGGTCATTTGGAAACATTTGTAGTACAAGATATTCCAAAATTATCACAAGTTAGTAAGATGTTTTATGTTTATATAATTACTATAATGAATAAATGAAACTTTTAGAAGTTGTAATAAGTATTATCATGAATTCATCTTAAATAATGCTTACATTGGAAAAATTAATAAAAGGATATTTAAAGAAAATTACTCAGTAGCTTTATAAATCCTAATACTGTTTAAAATAATGATATTGATCCTTACTATGTTAGAAAAATTTAACCACTAAAAAGTGGTTAAACCTGATATAAAGCTACAAAAAAAACCAAATTAACCAGCAGAAGAAAATTGGAAAGTGCTAACATTTTCACCTGTGGTGAACGGGCATCCTTGGGCTAACTAATCCCACAGCTGTTGACACAATGGGAGATTGTTGTACATGTGAAAAAGGGGGTTGACATGAGGAGAGGAGGGGAAAGGAAAGTGAGTTTACAGTTTGAAGAAGGACTTCCATGCTATGGGAAATGAGTCTATGTTGTGAAAGATAATAATGGTATTTTTGTGAGTGGCTTTTATAAATTTCTACTTGCTTCAGGTGTCTGAAAAAGAGTTGCAATTAAGAGCCATGAATGAGGCATGCATGGTTGAAATCCACATTAATATCAGGGTTGGAGGCAAAGGTAGTTAGTGCAGTGCTGGCCAATCCTTTCAGGATGGAATTACAATGTTCTTTGAAGCAGGTGTTTAAAGGGTGCATTGTAGTACCTATGTATTCAAGTTGCAGTTGGATCAGTGATTGGTAACGGGGATAGTGTAGATGCCTGGTTGGAGGTGTATGTCAGGATGGTCTTTAGTGTTCTGGAAAAGATTAGTCACCCTGTACAAAGATATCCAGGAACAATAATTTTTGTTTAGTGTTTTGTAGTCACTTAATTTTCACTCTCCTCTGCAGTGCTAAAGACCTTCCAACATGACTTCTAACTAAGCATCACCCATTATGCCTCATTTATACCTCTTCCTGGCAACTCTTTTTCAGACACCTGGAGCAAGTAGAAATTTATAAAGCCACCTGCAAAAATAGGGCTTTTAATGTCCATGATGTAGACTCTTTTTCCATAGCATGGAAGTCTTTCTTTAAACTGTAAACTCACTTTCCTCTCCTTTCCTCACATCAACCCCCCCCTTTTTCAGAATGTATGGCAATCAGTGCCAACAGCTGTGGGATTAATTAGCCTGAGGATGCTCATTCAACATGGGGAAAACGTTAACATTCCCAATTTTCTTCTGCTGATTAATTTGATTTTTTTATAGTTTTGTATTAGAAAAATTTGTTTTAAGGTATAAAACATACAATACAAACACAATATTAACTGGGAGAGCAATTTTTAAAAACATTTTATAAGAATTTGTTTTTTTATAATATCTTCTAGCTTGAGCATTGATTATAAGATAAATTAATGGTTTGTGTCAGGAAAGTGCCCACAGCCATGAGGTTATGAGATGGCTAAGTACCTAAAAAATATAATAATCCCCAGATTAGTCAGCAGTGCCCATATGCAGTTTATATAATATATGCATTTACCTTCATCTTGTAAACTTAGGCTACTGCTATCATTTTTACACAGAGATTGTAACTAATACTGCTAGTTAGAAAAAAGAAAAATATCATTTATTCATCACAACTTTGTTCTGTTTGTGTCATATTTATGTTTTCATTTTTTTATTGTGTATCCAATCTTTGTTCCTTGCATTATGTGTGAATATAAACCTATTTTTAACAGATTAAATTAATACCAATCTCAGAAAACCAGAAAAATTGAAATGATAAAGTTGAAGTGGTTCATGTAGTCATTCCCACTAATACTATTTATAGGACTATATAAGTTTTTTATCTTGTTCCTCATTTACTAATCTAGCCCCCAAATGGGACTGTTTCAGGACCATTTTAAGAATAAATCTGCTAAAACAATCTTTTATAAATATATAGCATTTTAAAAGATCCTCTTTATTTTAAAATGCAATTTCATATAATTTTCTAGCAAAAAAATGTATTTTGAAACATGACAACAAATCTTATTGCTATAATAAATTTATATTTACTTTAAAACAATGATAGAATAGGTAAGAGAGTGCTGAAGAAACTATTAGTTAACAAATCAATGATGAAATTTAAAATGATGATTTGACAAAAAAATATATATTTTCTTTTGAATTTATTATTTAACATATACAAGTATTTAATGAACGTTACATTTTATTTAGTTATTTATGTAACATACCAGCTTTACAATAATAACAATAATAATTATCCACTGTTATAACTGCAAGTTTTATTGAATTGAAGTGTTTAAATTTGTTAAGTATTTTGACATTATTAGAAAAAATTTTTGATAAAAATATTGAAAGAATTAATCTCAGACATATTTTCTATTTTTAACAGTTTAATTAAATAGATTGTTTATTAAATAAGAAACAATTCCAAATTTCTTCAAAAATATTTTAATTAATAAATATAAATTGCATTATAAACCTATTTTCTGGTGTCAGAAAATGTTTGTGCAGTTTATGTTTCTGACACTGGACAATAGTTTATAGTGAAATTTATCTATATATTAATTGGAAAAGGGTTCAGTTTGTCAGAGTACACATCTGGGTCTAAAAACTAAAAATACAGCTCACTTATCAAATTAAAGCTCTTATCCTGTAGATGATGCAGTTGAAGTAAGATTTGAGAAAGGTGCAATAGTTCTGGCATAGTAGAGTGGCAAAGGTACATTAATGTCTATGAGACAAAAATGTCAGGTGATTGTTAAACCACTTGCAACTCATACTTTGGGAATGCAGATATAGAATATTAAAGGAACAAGTAAATTATTGTAAACAAAAGAGAGAAGTCATCACATGACCAACAACTAAATAGAATACTCTCAAACCTCAACAAAAACGTAAAGAAATTGCTAACAAAGAGTAAATTAAGTGTGAGTGATGGCTTACTTGACAAATCTACACACTAAAATAAAAATAAACTTGAACATACAATTGTTGATATGTTAAGAGTTTTATAATAGTCAATGAGATTAATAGTGAGGCTAGTGTCAACTTGTCTCATGGCTGAAACTATTCTCACTGTTAATCTGAAACTATACCAGTCGAAGTTGGTCAGCCTTAGGAATATTAAATTGTCACCCAGGGACCCAGATGCAAAATTGAAAGAAGTTATTGAGAGAGAGAGGACCAGTGGTCTACCTGTTCTCAGGGTACCAGAGAACAGGTAGACACAAATCACCTGAAAACAGCCCAGAAAACATTTGCTGTACTGTGATTTTTGTGTATAATACCAAATTTTAAATGAGCTCATTATATTTTAATTGAATAAAACCATTGATTTCAATGGGTTTCTGCTAGTGTAAGCTTAATGATGAAATGCATGCTTAGAAATATTATTTTCAATTTTATTTAAACTTTACTTATGATTTCAAGTTGATAAAGGAAAAACAATCTACTAAATTTAAGAAATGAAACTTCAAACATTTTATTTTAACTTTAAATTTTACAATATCATCTTCTTTTTAGTACTGTTATCTTAACTATAATTATTAGATTAATAAATGATTGTTCTCATTTTCACCTACTGCAGATTTTTATTTATGAAAAGAAGCATTCAAACATGCTTCAGATTCTAGTCTGCTTCTTTTCTTGCGGAAAATTAAATCACGGCTGCTGAACAGAAAATTGCCATATTGGGGAGATTCCCCAAACTTCAAGTCAACTGGGAAAGAATGGGAAAAGGTATTAATGGAGAAATTTTTGAGGAAATTTGAGAATATATAATTTTTTAACAATAATTTAACTTGCTATTATTACAAATGAACTTTTTTAAACTTTTTTTTATTGCATCATATGTATTATTAGCTTGTCTAAATGGAGAAAATTCCAATTAAGCTTGTTAAATATCTATAGTTTTATCAGGATGCTATTATATGATTTCATAATAACTTCCTGATATAACTAAAGATATAAAAAAAGTAAGAAGTATTATCAATTTGATTTTGCCTTTAATCTGAAATATTTCTTAATTCTTCTCATTTATTACATATATTTTTTGCTTTTTTATAAAATAAAAAGTTTTGTTTTATTGTAATAAAAAACTTTTTATGTGAACAAATATTATTAAAATGTTCAGGTATGATTAGTGTTTCAAAAATGTTAATAATTGCTATATAAAAACATTCCAAAGCCCTATTAATACTAAACCAAACGATTGCCATAATTAATTGGTTAATTATGGCGATTGTTTGGTTTAGTGATAATCTTTTGGGACTCATCATACACCTTCTCAGAACATACATTAATTAAATTCCATTTTCATTGAAGAATAGAATTTGTTTAATGTGTAATTGAACAGCATTCCTTTATCTTGTAGTTAGCATTATTGTGAATTATTTAGCCACAAGAAATAATCAAACATGCTATTAACTGTATATTTTGATTTCTGACATTTCAGTTTGGAATCCCATGGTTTCATGATTATGAAGTACCAAAATGAGGATATATTGTTATTTTTAACTATATTTCTTTTCCTTAGATTATGATCATAAAGAAAAGAAACATTATAGCAAATTTCAATAAATTTCAATAGATTTAGGTAATCTATTTTTCAAAAACAACTTTCACACACTACTAATTATTTCAGAATTTTAAATTATTTTATTGAAAATTTTAAAAATTAAAGTAAAATATTAGAAAAATATAAAAATTTGTTTATATATAGACAATGTTTATAAGTATGATATAACTTTACTTAAAAAATGAATGTTTCTGTAGAATTATTGGTCAGCTTCCAGCTGTTTCAATTTCTGCAATGAATTTCTTGCATTTGTGAAAGATTGCGTTACAGAAGATAATCCTTGGTAAATACTTTTTATAATTTTCAAATAAAATATTTAATTTGCATTTAATTAAATAAATTTTAAAAAGTTTAAATTATTGTTTATTTATCAAAATTATATATTGGTACATTTTGTTTTTATTTCAATATTTAATATTACAATTATAAATATAAACATAAAAAGTGCAGATGTATACACTTGGATATTGCTATTTCCTTTGGAGATCATTTAGGAAAAAATTTTAGTTTGTTCTACAAAGCAGCTGCTTCTTAAAAAATAGCTTTGTAATAATAAACTGCAAATAATGCTTTGTAGAAAATAGAATTAAGATGTTATTGCTTATGATAAAATTATGTTTAGCCATCCATGTTTATCTGAAATGAATATTAAAATATAAAAAAATAGATAACAGTACCATAATAATCAATATCAAAAGATATTTTTCTACATTTTTTTTAATGCTTATGATCTTTTGTAATGTTTCTGAGAATGATTATTAATTAAACATGGTTGAAAATATTCATAATAAATATCTGAGCTGAAGTTATATGATTGTTTTTATTTTTATATCCAGTTCTGGTTATTTTTCCAGTAAACAAAATGATTAACTTTTAATTTTTAACCACTAAATTATTTAGCATGTAGAAATGAAGAAAAATTATAATTTGTTTCATATAAAATATATGCAATGTAGTTTTTATATAAATATTACATGCAATCCATCAAAAATTTTGGGAGAAAAATGAAATATATCAATTTTAAGCTGGACCACAACATTGAAAGTAATTTATTTTCTTGAATGTAAGTGAACTGAAAGTAAATTATTATTAATAAATTTAACAGATTGTTACAAGAAGAATTTGAATATCTTTGCCATAGAAACACATTCCACTAATAAAAAAGTAGTTTGCAAAGAGTATTGACATAGGATATTATGTTATTTAGATTTATTCCATAATCAGTCAAGCTGGAATGTTAAACTATCAAAAATAACAAAAACCTTTAGTGCTCCTACAAGTATTGAATTATAACTAATAATTTTAGCTTTTTCATAATAATGAAAACATGCAGTTGAAGAGTTTTATTTTTAAAGAATTTGTCACTGTTTTATTTTCAGTTTTGATTCATTTCATTATTACATAGTGTTCATTAAATTTTCTGCTATAACAGGGCTGTCCAACTGGCGGCCCGCGGGCCGTATACAGCCCGCCAAATAATTTTTACGGCCCCCGAGTACATTTTACTATGAATAAATTTATGTTACTAAATTATTATTATTAATATTAAAATTATTTTACTATGTGAAAATTTAAATCTAATTTGAATTTAAAGTAGGTACTATTTAGTTTGCGTAACTTCACTTAACCTGGCTGAATACAGCAGCAACCTTCTTGGCCCCCGAAATGTTTGGTGAAGAAAATATGGCCCGCGGGCTATGATAAGTTGGACAGCGCTGGTATATATAATAAATTGCCAAACGATCGCCTAAATATCGGGCTACTATATGGCTAATTAAATGATTAGAATAAAGTAATTTGTCATTAGAGGTAGGCGTTAGGCGCCATCTCTTAACTAAATTAATAATTAAAATTAAATA
>NW_019384461.1:693722-700913 GCF_000671375.1 Centruroides sculpturatus
CGGTACATACCTGGTACAAAATATTCTTCAATTGTATGAATATACTTTTAAAGAAAATTATAATTAAATATAGCTTTGCAAAGAAACGTACATAAAAATATAAAATATTCTTTACTTTTTAAATATTAAAACAATGCACTTAGTCAAATAGCTCCCTACGAGTGGCTAATGGATGGAATCGAAGACGGTTGCAGAGCGTGCATACACGCGGACTGCCAAATCCCCAGGGTGCCGATACCGGTCAATGTCAAATGCCTCTTTTGTCGCATCACTAGTATATCTCAAAGGACGCGACAGGGTTGTTATAAATTTTAAACGTTTTTCACCATAGCTGTAAAAATCTAAATATGTTGAACTTAGTCATTTGCTTTCTAACTAATTCGTTTTAGGACCAGATGTTGTCCACGGAAATTTCCAAAATTTACAACTTTTCGGTCACTCTCGTTGAACTGGAAAAATTTCTGTCTTTATTACATTAATAATACGAAGAAATCAGTCCCCACTGTACTTGGCTAGAGATTGGTTCGTTTAAGCTTTTAAGTAAAATTTCGGCTCTTTCATCAGGGTTTTGTTTACTTCCTCAATTCCCTAATCGCTTAATTATTTAACTACTTCTTAAGTAGAAATAAGTCGAAACCGGTTACTTTGTACTCAAAAATTTGTAGTCTCGGGAAAAAAGTGGAAAGACAAATTTTTATGACAAACGGATACATAAATCGTAAATTTATGAAATATAAATTCTAGAGCTTTTTCTGTACCTGGTACATCTCTCTCATTCATTAAATTTAGTTGTAAATGATGCTGTCGAAGTAACAATTAATTTTTTAACATTATACAAGAATTGTACACGTTTTTTTCTACATCCCCATAAAGATGGGACATACGAAATCGTGATATCACTGGTTTAACATTGAAATCCGTAAGTAGTATAAGATGAGAGAACGGAATAAAAATATCAAATATTTTAATGGATTTTTTAAAACTCCTGTCAACTATACAGAACTATGGTAAAAACATACCAATAAATTCTTATGGGTTGGGTTAAGTTATAAATCTACTCGCGATTCACGTAATCGGGCGAGAGCGGCCAAATATCTAGCGGGCGGGCGGCTAACGGCCCAGAACCGGTCCAGGATAGAATTGGATGCGGTATACGTGTAGCATCCACCCGAGGTCCTAGGCTTCCACCGGCTAAACCGGGTGAGGTTGGTGATCTGTAAAGCCCGTGCGCGAATCTGGCTTTATGGATGCTGACAATACAGCGCATCCACTCCGCCACTAATATTCGAATATACAATAGCGATCTTATTTTTTTTTCACGTGTAGTATAGAAATTTGTAATAAGATACATAATGCGATTATAATTGTGCGATTATTTTCATATAATTAAAATTAATATGTATTTATTTTTTAGAAAATACAAGGGAAGCGGCGCATCCACCGCTTCCANTGCTATAATATTTCTTATAATGTATTCATTCATATCATTGCCATAATATGCAGTTTGTCTAAATCTATTTTCTCTATAAATTGAAGTGTTAACATGATTTATTGGATTTTTGATAAAATTTATAACTTAATTGACGTATAACCGTTTTTCATTTGGCAGTTTTAGTGAAGTTAATTTGTATTATTTATTTTTATAATGTTTTTAATAAACTTGTTACTAATTTTCTAAAGTTTTCAGTTGCAGTAAATATCTTATAACTTCAGTAAAATTAAATAGCTTGATCTACTTATTTGTTATTGCTAATGATATATTTTACTTTGTGATTACTTTCATTTACTTAACTTTTTGTTTTTAATTTGCAGTGTTGTTTATGAATTTTACAGACCTGCTGGAAAGAACATTATTTGCAAAAAATTACCATTAGGACATCATCAGATACTTCCAGATTGGTATATTAATCATTGGAATTAATGATTTTATTTTATTTTATAAAAATATAAAACAGTTGACTGCTAAAATCAATGGATTATCTATTGTACATATTTTTTTCATTTTTATTGCTTTTTGAATTTCATATTTGTATACAAGATTTTTCCTAAAGAAATGTAGTTATTATATGAATATTTAGTATTAGAAAAATTGTTCTAATATATAGACATTCATGACAAATAATAGCCGATAAACAATCCTTGCTTTATATTTGGAATTTTGTTATACTTGTATTATGTATGATTGATTTCAGAACTCCTCATAGTAATTCACTTATTGTTAGTGGTGTAGTGACAAAATTTAGCATATATGGCAAAAACTAAAAAGCTCAAATTATTTTCCTGAACTATATGTAATTATTATTGATTTAGAAAATAAAATTTAAAAAATTATTTGTTATTTGGTCAGTTGGCTGGAATCATATTGGCCACACTCTCACTATCATCTTCAAAAGCATCTAAAATTAATGATTTGCTCCACTATAGACTTCTATATTTCTTAGGAAAATACTAGATAAGATTAAAAGTTATAATATTATCGAAATGGAAGAGATCAAAGTGTTTCCAAACCATGGTTTACAGGGTGTTAGAAAAATAATTTAGCAGGGATATGGTAGATAATATATCAGTGATAGTAAACCTGTGACTTATGCAATGAATTCAAGATACTCATCTTGAATGTGTAGAAAGTATTATATTTTATAAATTATAAAAACTATTTAATAGATTTCAAAACTTTGCATATGTAGTGTGAAAGCAGGGTTCTAAAGCTGTCATAAAAAATCATAAAGGCAACTAATTATAGAAAAGATAGAATAAAATAGAAAAATTAGTCAAATAAACTATAGATTTTCTAGTAAACAAAATATTTATTTCTGTTTATGATCACATTTATGCTATTTTTCTGATATAAATTAAAAAGTTAAATAGAGTAAAGTTTATAAGCATTTTTTTTAATTACCCAAATTAAATATTTGACCCACAATTTGGAGTTACTAAATTTCAAATTCAATTTTGACTCACTGGGAAAAAAATAGTCATTGCTGATATACATCATAATCAGTAAAAAGATCTTAGTAAAGTTAGAATGAAACTACTGTTTTTGGGTTACTATATTAACAGTTTTGTATGTTAGTATTATGACTGATTTATGACCTCTTTTGATGTTCTTCAGCATCAAAAGAGAGGATGATCTTGTTGCATTTACAGTTGTTCCACACTCCATTGAAATGCAAACTATCAAGATATGTTATTTTATAAAATGATGTAAATTGACCCAATCATAAAAAAAGAAGAATCAAGTTAAATGTCTATAATTTGTCATTCAAATATCAGAGCATTTAATTTAAAAAACAATTATAAATTTTAAATTGAATTATGTATTATATCTCTTCCAGAGAAATAAATTATTTTAAAATATTTTAAAATTTAACATTTTTTTATTAAAATATAATTTTAATTAAAAATGTAATTAATATTTTAAAGTATCTTATTAAATTCTATTAAAATAGTTTAAATAATTCATTTTATTGAGATTTATTGAAAGTATAGAATTACTTAGAAAGGAAGGACATTGTTCAGTGACAAAGGTAACAAAACTTACCCTGGTCTGTCCGGAAGATGTTAAAAAGCTATGTTGACACACAAAAATATAGATGCTAATGCTGAATGAATTTAAAGTTATTAAGTGTAAAAATATTGTATTACAAAATTTCAAATGGTAAAATTTTATTGATATACAGAAGGTGTGTAAGTGGACAAACAAACATTGATTAAGGCAGAAACATCTTTCTCAGTGAGTACACTCCATACATACAAAGAGTAGGCATTCATTTTATTTGCATTTTTTGGAGAGACTACATTCAAAGCAAAATGTTAAGGGTGTTTCGAATGATCCAGGCCTTTTTGATGAATATCCACATTTGAAAAATGTGTGTGGTAACAGATTTTTAAATCTTGGTGTCAAGAACTGAAAGGGTTCTAAATGCAGAAAGTAATCTGGGTGCAAAAAGTTGATGTTTGAATCAATCCATAATTGAATTTGTAATAAATTTCATATTTTTGTAAGGACAAAATGTTTGCAGGTTGAGTTAATCCAGGAATGAGTTTCTTAATGAATTTTACATCTCTGGGATTGCCAAGTTAAATAGTTCATATTTGGTTTCCAGAAATCTAACAAAAGAAGACATTTCTCCAAATTCTGAACACTAGACTGGCATACTTCTTTGAGGAAAGTCTTCACATCATGCTCGAACATATTTAATGACTTACTTGCAAATACTTGGGGTTGCAAAAAGTTTGGGAGGTTCACGGATTGAGAAAAAGTGACTTGTGGATTCTGCTATCAGAATGTATCAAAACGCATCAAAGCTCTGTCAATCTATATGAGCAGCATAATCATATACAAATGAGAAGTGACCGAAATTGAGCCCATAGTGGCACGTACATTCTTCATTCTTCGCAGCTCCAAGATCCTACCAAACAGATTTTTTTTAATCTTAACTGATCGGCATTAATGACTTCAGCAGGGTTTAAATGAAGTAGTACTGTACATCAATTAACTATCATATTTCTTGTACAAATGCTCCTCCTTATTTTTGCTATAAGATCATTGATTTTTAATTTTGCGTTATATTTTCCTAGAGTATTTTCTTGGCGAAATATCTCTTTGATGTTTTGGCCATGGCACCTGAATTTTTGCGCGTCAACTTTTTTTAAGGTCATTCGGATAAATCGGGTTTGGTTTTGCCATCTTTGCCCCTGAACGGTGTCCTTTCTTTGTTACTAAACACTCGAGAAAATTAAATTTGAAATCATAATTAAATCACTTTGTTTCTAATTGAATCGCCGATCTAAATTTATAAATAATGTTAATATAATTTTAGTAAAAGTATTAAATTATTAATTAAGACAGAAAAGTGCATGACGTTTCCTTAAGCTTCTAGAAAATCATATAAAAAAATAAGATATTTTATTTAAATAATTTTTAAAAATTATATTCCAAACAATTTATCTGTACTTTCTAATGTAAAGGATTAGGATATACAGTATATATTTCTCCATATGTGTGACAACTGTTAGCGATTGCACTGTATTATGAAAGTATTGTGATTTATTTTTATGCAATAAACCGAATGTCATTTTCGAGCATTTATTTTGAATCTATAACGAAGTGCTGTCTTCCATCACCAGGATGAGATAAACAATGATTTATTATTATTATTATTATTATTATATGTACAGTAATATTTATATTATTATCCTGGTAACTCTATTAATTATTGTGATTCAACTGACTAAAAGTTCACAGATGGCGTAACATTCTATATCTCCCTCCAGTCAGGAGGTTCTAAGAATTTTACGCAATTAGAAATGATACAGAAAGTCGATTAAATTTTAATTTATCTGTGTTAACTTTCCTGGAGAATATTTTTATATTTGAGAATTATACATAACAATCTTAAATTACTCTAAGATAGAAGCAGTTACAAATTCACAAATACTATCAATTATTATTATTATTATTATAGATAAATACTTTATGTAATGTTTTTATCTATAATATTATAGAGATAAACATGATAAATATATGTACTAATTTTTATCTTTATAATAATGATTAACCAATACAAAAAATATTAATTGCATTACATTCTGAGAAATAGAATCCGGATATATTTAGAATTCTGAATATTAAATACAAATGAAACCAAAATATAATCAGAAATTTATTGTTAAATCGTTCAATATAACCTTTATTTAACAATAAAGTCTATAAAAAATTTGAGCCATGTTGAAGACATGTATAGCCTATAATAATACAAATATAATTGAGTGTAATTTTGAATACAAAGTTTAATATACACATTTTTTTATTTATATTTATACTTCTAATTATTTTAAATCCAATAAATTTAAAAAATGATGTGCCCATTTTACTAGTCAATCAGTCTTTACTTTAAGAACAACTCGTTTAGCAAAGACTGAAGTTTCAAACATTGCAATATTTTCTCTTTAGTGTAAAAGACTTACATTTTATAAAGACACTTAATGCCCTCGAGGTATGGCCGAGTGTGGTAACCTTTTACTCTTGTGGACTCGGAATCGAATCCGGACAGGTCGAAAAGCACAGGAATTTTTCGGAGAGTTGTCTGTTTTGATTTGTTGGACCTAGTCCACACCGTTGTGGGCCTGGCCGAACCCATAATGGACTTGCTTATTAAACGGGCCTTCTTTGTGCCCATAAGGCGGAATGAGTAAATAAATAAAAAAATATATAAATATATATATATATAAGGAATCTTTGAAAGTGTACTAACACAAACTAGAAATGTAGCTATGCTCGCAATATTAAGATTGTTTGTTGCAACGTAACACTTGGGCGATCTGCTAGGGGGAATGCCTTCCGAGAGGTCTTTTTAAGGGAAACTGGCCCCTATTTAGGCGTTACAGACGTTGAGAAAACCTGGAAAAGTCCACATGGCCAGCGTCCTGGCAAGGCGCGAACCCTGCAATTAAGGGGATTGATCGAGGATATGCATTATGTAATTTTGAGAGTGGGTATGTGCGATAGTGTTACGGAGCGTTACAGGGGGTGGTAGTTGCAAAGTATAAAAGTAATGTCATATAATTTATGAAGATTCCTAAGCTCATATTTTGAAATTACAGAATTGAAATATGACAACGTTGTTTGAACAAACAAACGAACATAAATCACATACGGTATATTTCTAACAAACAAAAAGTTCATTAATAATAATGTATGAAATTTATTATTATAGAGCAGGAAATAGCTTAAACCAATACCGTGTTTAATAATTTATAATAAGTAATAAATTTTATCAAACGTTACTCGAAAAATTGTAAGACTACAGGAAAAAATTTTTTAATTAAAATTTTACATCTTTTTATAATGTGAAGCCATGTAGGTAAAGAAATCCATAACACTTCAACATTTTCTATTTTGATTTTTGTAATACAGTAGAGCGTCAATCATCCGAAAGAATTCCAGTCGGCAAATTTAAATTTTCGCCAGTGCTGTGGCGCTGCAATCTTTGGCTATGTCTTGGGCTACTCAGATATTTTACGTTTTTGATACTAAATTAACATCTGAAGTATAATTTTTTATTATTTTTATATTTTTCAATATATTTATTTTGTTTGTACAAAATAAAAAAATAATTTTTAACGATACAATAGTCTTTGTTAGGCTTAACATCGACGAAAATTCAACGCGAAGCGACATGCAACGGA
>NW_019384461.1:703388-714133 GCF_000671375.1 Centruroides sculpturatus
CTAATTCGTTTTAGGACCAGGTGTTGTCCACGGAAATTTCCAAAATTTACAACTTTTCGGTCACTCTCGTTGAACTGGAAAAATTTCTGTCTTTATTACATTAATAATACGAAGAAATCAGTCCCCACTGTACTTGGCTAGAGATTGGTTCGTTTAAGCTTTTAAGTAAAATTTCGGCTCTTTCATCAGGGTTTTGTTTACTTCCTCAATTCCCTAATCGCTTAATTATTTAACTACTTCTTAAGTAGAAATAAGTCGAAACCGGTTACTTTGTACTCGAAAATTTGTAGTCTCGGGAAAAAAGTGGAAAGACAAATTTTTATGACAAACGGATACATAAATCGTAAATTTATGAAATATAAATTCTAGAGCTTTTTCTGTACCTGGTACATCTCTCTCATTCATTAAATTTAGTTGTAAATGATGCTGTCGAAGTAACAATTAATTTTTTAACATTATACAAGAATTGTACACGTTTTTTTCTACATCCCCATAAAGATGGGACATACGAAATCGTGATATCACTGGTTTAACATTGAAATCCGTAAGTAGTATAAGATGAGAGAACGGAATAAAAATATCAAATATTTTAATGGATTTTTTAAAACTCCTGTCAACTATACAGAACTATGGTAAAAACATACCAGTAAATTCTTATGGGTTGGGTTAAGTTATAAATCTACTCGCGATTCACGTAATCGGGCGAGAGCGGCCAAATATCTAGCGGGCGGGCGGCTAACGGCCCAGAACCGGTCCAGGATAGAATTGGATGCGGTATACGTGTAGCATCCACCCGAGGTCCTAGGCTTCCACCGGCTAAACCGGGTGAGGTTGGTGATCTGTAAAGCCCGTGCGCGAATCTGGCTTTATGGATGCTGACAATACAGCGCATCCACTCCGCCACTAATATTCGAATATACAATAGCGATCTTATTTTTTTTTCACGTGTAGTATAGAAATTTGTAATAAGATACATAATGCGATTATAATTGTGCGATTATTTTCATATAATTAAAATTAATATGTATTTATTTTTTAGAAAATACAAGGGAAGCGGCGCATCCACCGCTTCCAATGACAGCACGCCACTGCAAAATGACAACTGGGTTTTTTTTAAATCTTAAAAGTAAATAACAAGACATTTCTTTGAGACAAGAATATTTCATCTTGTTTCTAAACAAGATAAAATATTCTGTAGCAATAAGTTAAATGTATTTCTAAATATTCTTAATTTTACTTTCCCGGCTGTTACGTATACATAACAAGGGAAAGCATTAGAATCGTGTCAAATTGACCCTCAAAGTTTTTTGCAAATCTCAACATTTTGAAATCTCCTAAACCCAAAAAAAGTCAAAATAAAGGGGAAAAAATGGAAAAATATTCCGTGTATGTGCATGTTGGTGTCTATTAGAAACGAAATTTGATATGATAGCTTGTGTATAAGGAGCATTGATGCTATTAAATTTTGGTGGTTAAAGGTTAAAGGGGTGGTGAGATAGAGGAGTGTCATGTGTCGAGAGAAGTCATACTTAATGAAGATGTTATTCGTTATTAACATTTACAATTTTTTTTATAAAATTCATCACTACCCTTAAAATTAAGTCTTTTGCCATTCGATAATAATTAAAAATATAAAAAGTTATAAGTAAAGGTTTCTTCTTTCAATTGTGAGATTAGTGGTATTTATCACGACTTTCTTAATTATCCGCAATTAACAAAGATTTATGCAAATTTACAAAAATAACGTTAAAAATTAGCCCAAATATATCGTTCTTGATTCTATATAGCCTATAATTACTCGCGGATAACAAATAAACCCATATAAATGATTTCATATAAATATACTAGCACAAAAAAAATAAACTAAAAGGTCATGTAGATATAAAGAATTCCCGTTTTCATGTATAAATCTCTTAAGTAAAGAATGTAATATACAATACTTCTGAGCATTTATTTGATTATATGTTAATAATAACAGATCAAGGCTATTATTTTTAATCCTTAATTAGTTATATTTTTATATGGTGATACATTATAGTTTTATATATTTTGTGAATTATATTTGTAGCTTGCGAAATTTCTTCTATTCGATTCGGTCCTTCAGAGTAGCGGACAAACACCTTTGTCTATCCTACCGGCAGCCTGTAAAGATTGGATCTTTGTTCTATTCCGTTATACATAAACAACGAATGATTAAAAATGGACATTATTATATGAACACAATATATTATATAAGGCAATATATATTGTAATTGGATTACATGTTAGAAATAAAAGTTGTTTGCCTGATTAAATTTACCGATTTCTTACTGAATAATCTATATTTCCGATTAATTGGTAGCATGTATTTGGTTGAAATTATCAGTCATTCGATTTAGCTACTAAATTGATTGTGATAAAATATCATCCTCTGATTACAGATGTAATTGACGAAGAAAATATATTAAAAATCTTACGTTAATATTAATTCAAAATTGTTAGATGTCGGAAGTTCTCATAGTAATGGAGTTCATTTTGACTACGATTTGAATCATTTTATCAGTTTTCTTTTATTTAAAATATTATAATTGTTAAATTTGGAGGATTAGAAACCTTGTATCGATACTTATCTTTTAATTGCTTCCTAATTCTTATAATATTAAAACAAAATTTTAAAAAGAAAATCAACATTCAAATGACAGCAAGACACGTTCCTCAAGCGGAAAAACGTCGGTCCGCAAATTCTGAGGAATACAGAATCAATCAGAAATTTACCCATATTAGCTTGAAAATCTCAAATCTCGTCCTTCAAGATTACAGTATTATATTATGATGGCCGAGGCATTAATCTATCACTCTAGGGATTAGGATCGAATCTGGGCAGAGGAATCCGTCCCTCACCATCCTTCCTTCCCATTTTGAACCTGCCGAATTCATGATTGACTTGATAAAAGGCTCTCTTAATGCCTACAGGGCAGAAAATATCAAAATTGAGAAAAAAAAACGTCTTTGCTTAGAAAAAGTAGAACGACTTCGAATTTTAGAAGTGGGAGGAATCGTGAACTGGTTAGAAATTGCGAGTTTGGAATCCCAACTGAACTGGATTTACTGTATTATGAATTCTGCGTTACTGAACACCGCTCAAAATGTCCTCATTGAATGACATCAGAATAAATTTGTGCATAAATTTTTGTAGATACTGTAGATCTAAAAATTTTATACACGTAACTTATATTTTCAGTTAAGAAGCATATATATACAGTATATCGGCGGCTTATATATGTTATCTGTATTATTTAAATGACGATTTAAGATGGTCATGAGGAATCTAAAGCTTTCGCTGCCAAGAAACTATTCGATCAAAATCCCCGCGATTTTTCGTATTTCGGTTTTACATTTAGCCCAGTTCGTTCTCTCTTCTAATGACGTATTCAAAACGTACACGAATGATGTCATAGGTATTAAGATCTATCACATCAAAACAAACAGAACAGTGTGTCTACTCTATTTGCACATACCAATGAAATTATATTTTCTAAGCATTGCCAGATAATTGGGAATAAAATCTAGAACAAAATGAATTCTTCCCGAAAGGTAATGATACACTTCAATTCAAGGATATGCAATAAATGTGTATTTTTATTATGCCAATGATAAAAATACATTTAAAATGTGGAAAAAGAAAAAGATACTTGATTGTAGAAACAGTTTACAGAATAAAGTCCTCCCGTTGCTAGTGTCAGTTGGGAAAAAATCCCGTACAATCCCGGAAAACCGGGACATCTGGAAACTTTATATTTTCTTATTTTAATCGTTCGAATACATAAAAAAAAACACCATAATAACACACAAATAAAATCGAATCGAAATATATCATTATAAATATTATATAATATAATAAAGTTGCTGATACAGTGTAATAGAAACCAATAATTAATGTACTGTAATTTCCATTGCTAACTCACGTTTTTGATAATTTGATATAAAAATAATACGAAAAATATCTTTGTATTAATTAATTAATAAAAAATTTTTATGAAATATGATTCCGTTTTATGCATTAAATGAACCTACGAAAATTATTTGAGAATATTTTCTCGAATTATAGCTATTTCAGGTAATCTTTATTTACTTTATCGTCGCTGAACAATGATAATACATATTCTATATCATAATTCGGGTTATGTATTCTATATTTATATTCTGTATATGTATTCTATCATCGAGTCACCGACTTTTGAAATAGCGTAGAAAAGCGTACACCGACGAAACTAACAGTTAAGTGTAGCTATGGCGTCAAAATGTGCATATTCCAGACGAAACGAAGGGGGCTCTTGTCTATACTCAATGCGATTCAGACTTGAACAATACGGACAGAACTGAAGTTACCATACATCCATTATAGGAAAATAAAAAGGTGAAAAAATAAATTCATTCATATTTCCAGAATTTGCTAATAAACTATTTTTCTCTTCTTATGAAAATTCTTTTATATTAAAGAAAGTCATAAAAGTATGGTTACGACGTTTATAAGCAACATAAATACTCATATTCTTTGTTGTTTGTATCATGTTTACCACCAAAAGTTGGTATCAGATTCATTCAAAAGATATTTCAGATAGAATAACTGATATATAAGATAATTCTGTAATTATCTACTATGTTTATTAGGTGCCGTCCATTAATTATATGTACAGTTTTTGAGCCACTTTTAACATCCTCCCTCCCTGTTGTGTACAATGACAAATCCCCTCCCATTTAATTACATATAGTTAGTTCATCGCTCTTCCTGACATTGAAGAAATGACTGTAAAAAGTTCTGCACAAATTTTCTAACCGATAGTTTATTCAGATGACTATTAAATAAGCTTATAAGAAGAAATTCGTATGCCAGTAATGACGCTAAAAAATTTCACGTAAACCATGCTTCGTTTCCCTTCCTCCCCATCGCGTACAAAGCTTCGCAACAACCCTCTTTAAACCATATACATAATTAATGAATGATCATTTAACTCATATTAATTTGTGATAATGTTTACTGAAACTCACTTATTTGCAAGTTATTTATGATGTAATTAAAAAAAAATCATGATTTCATGAAATTCCTACAAAACGTATCTGTAAAATTGGCAATTCACGTAGAGATATTGTCATTGAAATCGTGTAATCGTGACAATACGTTTTCCAGTATCAATTAATTACAAATAACTCAGACTTACCTATTTCGTTTGCCATAAAACAATTAAAAAAAAGAAGAAAAGTGAGCTTTTTTATATATTTATTAAAATATCATTTCAAATCTGTGTATTTTTTTTTTTGTTATTTATTATTTAATGAGTTAAATTAAAGTATTTACAGTTTGTTTACTGACGTTNATATAAATTGCATTATAAACCTATTTTCTGGTGTCAGAAAATGTTTGTGCAGTTTATGTTTCTGACACTGGACAATAGTTTATAGTGAAATTTATCTATATATTAATTGGAAAAGGGTTCAGTTTGTCAGAGTACACATCTGGGTCTAAAAACTAAAAATACAGCTCACTTATCAAATTAAAGCTCTTATCCTGTAGATGATGCAGTTGAAGTAAGATTTGAGAAAGGTGCAATAGTTCTGGCATAGTAGAGTGGCAAAGGTACATTAATATCTATGAGACAAAAATGTCAGGTGATTGTTAAACCACTTGCAACTCATACTTTGGGAATGCAGATATAGAATATTAAAGGAACAAGTAAATTATTGTAAACAAAAGAGAGAAGTCATCACATGACCAACAACTAAATAGAATACTCTCAAACCTCAACAAAAACGTAAAGAAATTGCTAACAAAGAGTAAATTAAGTGTGAGTGATGGCTTACTTGACAAATCTACACACTAAAATAAAAATAAACTTGAACATACAATTGTTGATATGTTAAGAGTTTTATAATAGTCAATGAGATTAATAGTGAGGCTAGTGTCAACTTGTCTCATGGCTGAAACTATTCTCACTGTTAATCTGAAACTATACCAGTCGAAGTTGGTCAGCCTTAGGAATATTAAATTGTCACCCAGGGACCCAGATGCAAAATTGAAAGAAGTTATTGAGAGAGAGAGGACCAGTGGTCTACCTGTTCTCAGGGTACCAGAGAACAGGTAGACACAAATCACCTGAAAACAGCCCAGAAAACATTTGCTGTACTGTGATTTTTGTGTATAATACCAAATTTTAAATGAGCTCATTATATTTTAATTGAATAAAACCATTGATTTCAATGGGTTTCTGCTAGTGTAAGCTTAATGATGAAATGCATGCTTAGAAATATTATTTTCAATTTTATTTAAACTTTACTTATGATTTCAAGTTGATAAAGGAAAAACAATCTACTAAATTTAAGAAATGAAACTTCAAACATTTTATTTTAACTTTAAATTTTACAATATCATCTTCTTTTTAGTACTGTTATCTTAACTATAATTATTAGATTAATAAATGATTGTTCTCATTTTCACCTACTGCAGATTTTTATTTATGAAAAGAAGCATTCAAACATGCTTCAGATTCTAGTCTGCTTCTTTTCTTGCGGAAAATTAAATCACGGCTGCTGAAGAGAAAATTGCCATATTGGGGAGATTCCCCAAACTTCAAGTCAACTGGGAAAGAATGGGAAAAGGTATTAATGGAGAAATTTTTGAGGAAATTTGAGAATATATAATTTTTTAACAATAATTTAACTTGCTATTATTACAAATGAACTTTTTTAAACTTTTTTTTATTGCATCATATGTATTATTAGCTTGTCTAAATGGAGAAAATTCCAATTAAGCTTGTTAAATATCTATAGTTTTATCAGGATGCTATTATATGATTTCATAATAACTTCCTGATATAACTAAAGATATAAAAAAAGTAAGAAGTATTATCAATTTGATTTTGCCTTTAATCTGAAATATTTCTTAATTCTTCTCATTTATTACATATATTTTTTGCTTTTTTATAAAATAAAAAGTTTTGTTTTATTGTAATAAAAAACTTTTTATGTGAACAAATATTATTAAAATGTTCAGGTATGATTAGTGTTTCAAAAATGTTAATAATTGCTATATAAAAACATTCCAAAGCCCTATTAATACTAAACCAAACGATTGCCATAATTAATTGGTTAATTATGGCGATTGTTTGGTTTAGTGATAATCTTTTGGGACTCATCATACACCTTCTCAGAACATACATTAATTAAATTCCATTTTCATTGAAGAATAGAATTTGTTTAATGTGTAATTGAACAGCATTCCTTTATCTTGTAGTTAGCATTATTGTGAATTATTTAGCCACAAGAAATAATCAAACATGCTATTAACTGTATATTTTGATTTCTGACATTTCAGTTTGGAATCCCATGGTTTCATGATTATGAAGTACCAAAATGAGGATATATTGTTATTTTTAACTATATTTCTTTTCCTTAGATTATGATCATAAAGAAAAGAAACATTATAGCAAATTTCAATAAATTTCAATAGATTTAGGTAATCTATTTTTCAAAAACAACTTTCACACACTACTAATTATTTCAGAATTTTAAATTATTTTATTGAAAATTTTAAAAATTAAAGTAANTAAAATATCATTTCAAATCTGTGTATTTTTTTTTTTGTTATTTATTATTTAATGAGTTAAATTAAAGTATTTACAGTTTGTTTACTGACGTTATCCGAAAAGAAAACCGAAATTTATTATTTAAAAATTAAATAGTCTTATGCATTTCTATAAGGAATAATGAAAATTCGATTGTTTATATAAGCATGATTAATGACGATATCAATAATTGGCGATTGATTAATAAGGTTACGATATTTACTTTAAACTTTGCCAACTTAACATAAAATAAAATTTTAATTCATTTATTAATTCTAACTTCTTCTTCACCATTTAATAGGAAGATTATGAATACGATTTTCCCTTTTGTTTTTGTTTTTTTTTTTAATCCTGTATAATGCAATTGTAAGCCGAAAAAGTTTTTTTCTGCAGGTAATTAATTTCCGGTAACATAAATAACATTTTCTACTTACGTCCGCTATTTCCAACAAAACAAAAATGTTAAGCATCAAAAAATCATGACTAGAATACTTTCGATAGAAAAATGAATCCAGGACGTCTCCTCTTTCCTGCATGTTGCAATATACGTGCAAAAACACGAATAATTTAATAGCAACGTGCTTTTTTCCTTGCTTTAATATATCTTTGGTTGCTCCATTAGGTTGTAATCTATTATTTTGATATATTATTTCACTTAACATTAAACTGAAACTAATAAAAGTTTTTTGCCAACATTTCCGTTGATATATTTTTAAACTATATTTATTTATACAAGTATTTCCTACGTTATGTAAACTTTTATACATAAAAATATATCGAAAATTAGTACAGCTGAATACATATATAAACNTGTTGTTATAAACACTTCTGTTACTAAGACAGTGTTTTAATTAAGCCCATCGTGGGTTCGACTAGGCCACAACGGGACTGCTAGGTGGTGAGGGACGAGGTCCGACATACCATTCCCAAAAATTCCTAAGGTTTTTTCGACCGGTCCAAGGAACCCAGAGCGACAGGTTGACACCTTAACCATTTAGCCATCCGATCATCAGTCTACATAATGGAATTACCAAATTTTAATTTGTCACGCATGTGTTTTATTATGAATTTAATGGAATTTTTTTTATTTTTGTTTACGTAATTTTAACAACATACAAACATCTTCATATGAAATAATGTAGTGTATCGAAAATAATTGCATGAAAGTTATTGCTTTCAAGTATTTTCAATTTAAACAAAGAATATATTAAAAACTGCAAAATGGAATTCGAAACTAAACAGAATGTCTAAATTAAAGATGGAATGATTGTTAATAAACATTTCAAAATTCTCATTTGATTATAATTTAAAATGAGTACCAGATTGAATGGAAGATTTACATTTCACTTTGTTTTAATTTCAGTTATCTATGCGTAACAACGAGCTAGAATGTACTACATAGAGTGACTGTAGCGATGCCAAATTTAATTAAAGAAAATTGAATACACGTCCACCATTTTCTTTTTAGTCAAGCGGGCGAGCCATTTGTGTTAAAGTAACGAGCTAGAATATTCTAATTCATTGTGTAAAAGTGTGCAAAGGAAAGAAAGAGTTTTAACCCTTGACTGAGATGGGGAGAGTCAAAATGACAGTGGCGTGCCGTGACATTTGATGATAGGGAAGCTGTGTTTCTATAAGAAGCCGACATCTAGGGGCAATCAGTCACTTGCGCGTCAGTGATGGTCTAAGTCAGTGGTTCCCAATTAGTTTTTCCTGCGTACCACTTCAAGAAAGAGCTCAAATTCGCGTATCCCTTATAGCAGAAATTCATATTAACCCATACTAATATTATAAATTCGAAGGTAATTCTGTCTGCTGTCTGTCTGTTACCTTTTCACGTCTAAACCTCTGAACAGGTTTTAATAAAATTTGGCAAAGAGATAGATTACATGTTGGAGATGAACATAGGCTACGTTTTACTGCGAGAAAATATCTTACTCGCACGAGAAAATTCGATATAATGTGGGCGAAGCCATGGGTAGACAGCTAGTGATAAATAAGTTTTTTTTTACATTTATTATCTTTAAAATACAATTCTAATAATAATGAAAATAATATAAGGTTATTCAATTTTAATGTGACAAATGTGCACGATTTTCATTGTACAACTTTGTAAAATCTGGTTGCTGTTTGGTCAGCTTCAGTCTCAAGTCATCTTTGAGTTGAAGTCAGTGACGATGTTTAGATTCCATGTTTGTCATGGCCAAAAATCTGCTCTCGCAGAGGTATGTTGTGCAAAATGGTAGTAAATATTTTATTGCCACTTCCCTGACATGATAGTAATGATAATTGTACAATTTTCGTTTCTTGCGTAAGAATTTCATTTAGGTATTGTCACAAATGCATTTTTTTGATGAAATTTCAAGAATATTTTTAGTTATAAATAAACGAATTTGTGCATTCGATATCATGTAAATTGCCAAATTTTTGATAGTCCACCCATTATTTTTTTGATTGCTTCATCTTGTGCATTTACATTTTAAATCGACCGATTTTAGATTACCGCGCGTACCCCTTCATGCAATTTCGCGTACCCCTGGGGGTACGCGTACCACTAATTGGGAACCATTGGTCTAGGATCCATTCGTATCGTTTATTCGATAAGTCGGTAAAAACCGTAGACTTTTCTAAATGTATTTTTAATATCACAATTACATTCCGAATGGCTAGCCACGATATAAGGGCTACAATTAAAAATAAAATAATAATAACTTACTCGGTAAAATAAAATGTGTGGTGGACGTACCGGTACATACCTGGTACAAAATATTCTTCAATTGTACGAATATACTTTTAAAGAAAATTATAATTAAATATAGCTCTGTAAAGAAACGTGCATAAAAATAACATAAAATATTCTTTACTTTTTAAATATTAAAACAATGCACTTAGTCAAATAGCTCCCTACGAGTGGCTAATGGATGGAATCGAAGACGGTTGCAGAGCGTGCATACACGCGGACTGCCAAATCCCCAGGGTGCCGATACCGGTCAATGTCAAATGCCTCTTTTGTCGCATCACTAGTATATCTCAAAGGACTATTAACGTCAATTACGTTACTTTTGCTGTTATAAGCGTAAACTACGTCACTTTAGCAGTTATAAACGTCAATTACGTTATTTTGGCAAAAATAAATATGAATTACGT
>NW_019384461.1:720388-808477 GCF_000671375.1 Centruroides sculpturatus
TAAAATTGAATTTTCTCTTCTTATTGAAAATTCTGTTATATTAAAGAAAGTCATAAAAGTATGGTTACGACGTTTATAAGCAACATAAATACTCATATTCTTTGTTGTTTGTATCATGTTTACCACCAAAAGTTGGTATCAGATTCATTCAAAAGATATTTCAGATAGAATAACTGATATATAAGATAATTCTGTAATTATCTACTATGTTTATTAGGTGCCGTCCATTAATTATATGTACAGTTTTTGAGCCACTTTTAACATCCTCCCTCCCTGTTGTGTACAATGACAAATCCCCTCCCATTTAATTACATATAGTTAGTTCATCGCTCTTCCTGACATTGAAGAAATGACTGTAAAAAGTTCTGCACAAATTTTCTAACCGATAGTTTATTCAGATGACTATTAAATAAGCTTATAAGAAGAAATTCGTATGCCAGTAATGACGCTAAAAAATTTCACGTAAACCATGCTTCGTTTCCCTTCCTCCCCATCGCGTACAAAGCTTCGCAACAACCCTCTTTAAACCATATACATAATTAATGAATGATCATTTAACTCATATTAATTTGTGATAATGTTTACTGAAACTCACTTATTTGCAAGTTATTTATGATGTAATTAAAAAAAAATCATGATTTCATGAAATTCCTACAAAACGTATCTGTAAAATTGGCAATTCACGTAGAGATATTGTCATTGAAATCGTGTAATCGTGACAATACGTTTTCCAGTATCAATTAATTACAAATAACTCAGACTTACCTATTTCGTTTGCCATAAAACAATTAAAAAAAAGAAGAAAAGTGAGCTTTTTTATATATTTATTAAAATATCATTTCAAATCTGTGTATTTTTTTTTTTGTTATTTATTATTTAATGAGTTAAATTAAAGTATTTACAGTTTGTTTACTGACGTTATCCGAAAAGAAAACCGAAATTTATTATTTAAAAATTAAATAGTCTTATGCATTTCTATAAGGAATAATGAAAATTCGATTGTTTATATAAGCATGATTAATGACGATATCAATAATTGGCGATTGATTAATAAGGTTACGATATTTACTTTAAACTTTGCCAACTTAACATAAAATAAAATTTTAATTCATTTATTAATTCTAACTTCTTCTTCACCATTTAATAGGAAGATTATGAATACGATTTTCCCTTTTGTTTTTGTTTTTTTTTTTTAATCCTGTATAATGCAATTGTAAGCCGAAAAAGTTTTTTTCTGCAGGTAATTAATTTCCGGTAACATAAATAACATTTTCTACTTACGTCCGCTATTTCCAACAAAACAAAAATGTTAAGCATCAAAAAATCATGACTAGAATACTTTCGATAGAAAAATGAATCCAGGACGTCTCCTCTTTCCTGCATGTTGCAATATACGTGCAAAAACACGAATAATTTAATAGCAACGTGCTTTTTTCCTTGCTTTAATATATCTTTGGTTGCTCCATTAGGTTGTAATCTATTATTTTGATATATTATTTCACTTAACATTAAACTGAAACTAATAAAAGTTTTTTGCCAACATTTCCGTTGATATATTTTTAAACTATATTTATTTATACAAGTATTTCCTACGTTATGTAAACTTTTATACATAAAAATATATCGAAAATTAGTACAGCTGAATACATATATAAACAATTAACGTAGAATTATTTAGTTAGGAAACTTTTCTCATCTCTTGTATCTTTAATACACTAATAACAAATTAAAAAGAATAATTAAATTATTTATTTATAACATTGATTTTTCTCCTTTTTTTTATATTGAATTATGATTACAATTGACAGGATACTGCCCATTTATTAAATATTGTTCAAAAATTTACGAATTGTTAATTCTCGTTTCCTATACTAAACCAACTGTTATTATTCAAAATTAATTTTTTTATAATTATTTTAAATCATTTTAAGGATTAAATCTATGTATATATGTACACGAGTGGCACAGACACACAGCTTCTGTATTAAATAATTTAAAAATTGAACACTAGGTGGCGGCGTAAATTTCTTCGTTTCTTAAGTTGTTATCTTTGTCACTAATTTAAATTATTTAATTTAAAAGTGAATAAATGTTGTTTTCTTGAAGGAAATTATATATTAAAATGTATAATTTTTAATTAATGTAAACACATTAATAATAATAATAATAATAATTACTTGTTATACTAAGTTTATCTTTAGCTCTCCGGGAATGTCTTTACGGTTACGCTTACGATTATTTGTTGAACTCATTCCAATTTAAAATGCAATTTACACACGTTATTCTTATTTTTATGTTTTAAATAAAATAAAATTTAAACAATAAATCACATTTAATGTTGCGCTTTCCTCCACTTTTTTTTTTAAATATCATATTTAAATATGATATTATATATATAATAATGATATTATATAATTTTTATAACAAGGTATGATTTTTTAGATATAAATATATTAAATATATATGCTTATTTATGTACATATTTTACTATATTTTAACATCGAAGATTCAGTAATCTTTTACGCCGACAGATGGCAATATATTCCATTACATTATTTACTACTGATTGTTATTGGACGGATGACGTCATACGGGGACTCGTTAAGATTTTTTTTCGGTTAATTTTTGTACTTATAATGGAAAAAAAAACCTTCCGTAGGAGTAGAGAATATCGAGGAAAGAGAAGTATAATAAAACAGGAACGTAGAATACAATGGATGCATAACGGAAATCACCTCCCGCATCCGGTCAAATTACTTACAGAAATTTGCAACGCTTAACGTTTTAAATCTTAGATGTTGAATCTTTAACGAGATATAGTTTTTTTTTTTTTTCCTTTCTTTTTTTATTTCTTAGAGTTTGTATTTCTCTTGTCTCATCGATGGTTACATACATACATACATACATATACATATTTATAAAGTTCACATACGTTTTCGAAATACTGTATATAGATATATATGTATTTATATATATTGTATAGATCTTTACTCGGAGTATCTATGTCATCCTTCCAGGTCCTATGGCGTTTCTTTCCCACGTTCGGACATTATATGTTAGCTCGACCGGACGTTAACGTCATGTGACACGTCTTAGCAATAGTGGTCGAAAGAACAATGACTAAAAGTCGAATTCTTTCTCTTTTTTCCCCTAATGTGATATTTTACGGGGAAACGATCTGTAACGAAAAGTATTTTTTAAAATGTCGACGTCGTTTTTGTAGCAAGGTTAAAACTTTAATATGTTGACTAATTATTTTCAGTGATATTGCATATAGACGATTAAAAAAGGAATAATAAAATGAATGAGATAATTTACATACTATCTGTGTCTAGTTGAATTAACTGTAGTTAGATGTAGAAGTGCTGTTTGGGAATTTAGCAAATTTTACTTGCAGAAATCTATTAAGGATGAATGCTGTATAGAGAGAATAGTGCTGAATCACCACGTGGTTAGAAGCTGCGCGGCTTCCAACCACGTGGTGAAACTATTGGTAGATGAGAACTGAAGACACGCCTGTTCAACGAATGACGTCATGAGCAGCGTAGCGAAGCAGAGTAGAAAAGTTGAAAGCACACGAGTGGAAGATTCAGCGTAACCCAGTACGCCGTGGCGTGTGTATGTGGATTCGGGAGAAGTGGTGTACACATTTTGTGTTGGTGTCTTTTTTTTAGTGTTATTATTTAAATGGAGATAATGTCAACGGCTATGGTGTCAGCATTCTACGAGTACGGAGATAGTGTGTACAAGGTAAGCTTGAGTCGTTTTTCCGTTCTAATAAAAGTAGGTCAGAGAGAGATGGGTAGTAAGTAGCCTAGTTAAGAAACGAAACGAGTCGGTAATCTCGATACTATAATAAGTTTTATTTGTTTTGTGCAGAGTCGAAGTAATAGTGCAGTTACGAATAGTCGGAATATGGGTTCTCCCGTGGCCATACAGAGTTTACGTCGCACCACCAGTTCCAGCCCATCCAGTAAGAGTGAAGCCAAACAGTCTACGAATGCCAGTATGATGTGCAACTCTCCAACGAGGGAACAACATCGCAAGTTAGATCGAAGTCTCAGTGAACCGGTGGAACGTGCCAGGCAATCAGCATCTGGTTCGAATCAAGCGAATTCGAGTCGATACAAGACCGAATTGTGCCGTCCATACGAAGAAAACGGTACGTGCAAATACGGAGAAAAGTGCCAGTTCGCTCACGGTATAAACGAATTGCGCACTCTCGTCCGTCACCCTAAGTACAAAACCGAATTGTGTCGGACTTTCCACAGCACCGGATTTTGTCCCTATGGTCCCAGATGCCATTTTATCCACAACAGTGAAGAAACCAAGAAGCATTTGCTCACGCATCTCCAAGTAACGGGAATGCAATCGATCCGGTCGACCGGCAGCGAAAACACAGTCAGTCTGCCTCAGCAGGCGACCCAAACACAACCATCCAGACCAAAAGCCCTGTCTATCGGGAGTTTCAGTCTGGGATCAACGGGAGATCTTTCTCCGCCGTCCAGTCTCAGTGGGAGTCCCACATCTCCCAACAGTTTCTTCGTAGACGAGCCCTTCGCTGTCTTTTCACCCAGTTCCACTCCCACACCTAAAAGTGTGGGATTTGCTCCAATCCAACCTGACTATATCAAAACAAATGGCCAGTACGGGAATTACAGTGCCTTCTCCAACGACCTGGTTCTGGACTTATATCGAGACCAACTAGTAGGATACTCTATGGAACCTTCACCGCCATCTCCAGTCGAATCCTTAGGTTCTGAACTCGAGTCTCTCAGTCTGGGTGGAAGTCCTGTGCCAGCAACATGTAGTTCGCCGTTGGATGCAACTCGCGGTTTGCCACGTCTGCCTATATTCAGTCGACTGGCTAACTGCGATTCGGATTAGACGTTCGACTAATTCGAAGGCTTCCGATCTATACAGGTCGGTGTACAGTGTTTAATTATATTGTAACGAAGGGACCAATTTGATTTTTGCCAAATTTGCAACTATTGTGATTTTACAAAGATGGCGTCGTTCTGTACGAAATGAGCTTTTTTTTTTCATTCGAAAAAGATCCACTTAATTTATTTCTCTCTCGTAAAGATTCTTTTTTTTCGAACGGGAGTACAATTATATTAATTGGAGTTTTTAGCATTTCTTTTTAATTCTATTGGAATTTTTCTACTTTCTAACTCCACAAATAGTTCCCTCCAAATATAAAACGCGCAATAGTTTTGGTATTTTTAGGATTTAGCTTAACAGAAATCTTTACCATCTCCCTCTTAATCAAATCTTTTCTTATTCAGTTATGGGCATGATAGGTTTTTTAATACCTTCAAAGAAAGCATTAATGAGAAAAATCAGTCCTACGTATTCCCATATTTAAATATTAAGTTATTTATTATAAACTATGCCTTAGGTAATTATTATTATTATTATTATTATTATTATGTAAATCTTTCTATCNTTATATTATTATTAAAATGCTCATATTTAAATCTTGTCGTTGTTAGATGTATCGACCGGAGAAATAACGATAAAAAATATTTAAAAAATTTAGGAAGGTGTCTTTTGAGCTTTTCCAAAACAAATATTCGAAATTTCTTAAAATTAGGCTAAAAAAAAGTTCACCAAAGACTGTAGACTAGATTTAATTCTTGATTAAATGTCTAAAAAAAAGGAAAAATTTATAGTCGGAGAGTTTTAATTAAAATAGTTTTTTCCCCGGTTTGGTAGCTTAAGTTTTATGTCGTCCTTTGTATGAAGAAATGAAACATCCTGTGTACAGTTAAGTCATAATCGCACAAATTCATACAACGGTCACAAAACTAGAAAATAGTTTTATTATGACCATTTTCTTAAGTCGAACGAGTGCTATCCGGCCAGCCATTTTTTTTAAAACTAATTTAATAACCAAAAGGGTGGCACTAGCTCACGAGGCATCTCCCACATTATCCCTCATATTGTGATTGATTTCCCACCTTCTGAATAGAAATTTTAAAAATCAAATGTACAGATATCGAAGAATAATGTAAAGAAAAAAAAAATAATAATTCATTTTATTATTATTGATCTTAACAAGGTGCCTTATTGTGTGGCCTTTCTTTTTTTTGACCTGTTGTAGTAACCTGCGGACCAGATTTTAAAAAAAATAACAAATTTTTTTTAAAAAAACAAAAAGTTGTGTATGTGCATAATCTATTCGAATAAAGAGAATGTATCACACCTTATTTATCTTGAATATAATTTTAAAAAATATATACGAGTTTTGTAAGAGAATTTCGTAAGATTTTTATTTTAATGCTTTATATTTCCTTTTAGTGATGGGGAGAGATAGAAATTGTATTGAATTAAAGTGAATCGGATGATACCATTGTATCGGGTAACTTGTTGTTCGGTTTGTAATGTATACTTTTGGAAAAACATACGGAGACCGTTCAACTCTCCATCTCAAATTACGTTTTGTCAAACAAATGGTATTAAATTCGACACTTTAACAAACCCGGCAAACTACAAAACATCAGCAGGTTGGAGGAAGTAAGAACGTGTTTTATTTATATAAATGGACGAGTTCATTTGATGTAATTTATTCTACAGGAAATGTCTGGTTATAGAATGCAATGGTGTTAAGTGTTGACGTTTCAGGCAATGGGAATTTGTTCTGTATATCGAGAACAGATGTGGGGTGTATCTACAAAGCGGCACCATATATAAAAATCTATTGGCACGATTAGATTCGCCCGTATTGAAAAAAACTAATTATTATTATTATTATTTAAAAAAAATTCAAAGTTCTCTGAGAGGAAAAATTTAAATTAGTCGGTATATATATACTTTTTAATTACTATTTAAAATTATTCTAAGAACAAGAATTATAATTACATAGACCATGTCACTTCAAGTTTTCATCTTGTCCAATCTTCAGTACACCCTGAATATAGCGAGCTAATGACCTTGATTCGTGACCTATTAAAATACACCACCACCTTTTTGAATCTATTTACTCTGATTATTTTATAACGAAGTTTTATCATATAAAAAAAAGTTTTATTTTCTAAATTAAATTTAGTAATAGATAATATATATTTAAAAATATATATATACAGTATATACTATGCATAATTTGTGCCTTAAATGTTAGATCAGTGCCTCTTCAACCTGATTCCTTTACGAGATGGGTGGAGATGATGTTGAATCGGATTCTATGTCATGACCTAAAAATTGGTGTTTTTGTTTTCAAGGCTAAAATTGGGTAATCTACTTTTTTTTTCTTTTCTCTTCCTTATTTTCTAAGACGACCCTTTATTTCTAATAAAACTATTAATCTGTTGACACGAAAATATATATCAACTTGTAACTATTGTTTGTATATTTTTTTTTTTCGGCGGGAGAGTTAGTTCATTTTTATAGTCCTACGTTTTATAATATAACAAAAATTGAATAGAGCATACATCATCGTTCGTGTGTTGTTTAGGCGCCATAACTGATCTGAATAGAGAAGTGCTGAATTGTATAGAGATTTCAAAACACCAAGAATGATAATGCGTATGAATGGTATGGTAATAAATGACGTCATTGTATTCTAATTATTTAAACAGGAATATCTAGCTATTATAATTGTTAAGATCTACAAAATTTTCTATATAAGTACAAAATTTTTTTTTAAAATAATAACTGTGTCCTCGATGTATGTATAACACACCAGATCTATTTTATTAGGAATTTATATATTTAAAATAAATTTTTTTTAACACGAAATATTTATTTATATACACCTCTCGCCATTTTAACTATTATACTGTTTAGAATCGTGATGTTTAAAGCAACAGTATAATGACACAGCTTGAATGCTGATGACTCATAAAGTCTGCTGGAACAGGTTGTATTAAAAATACAATATTCCACAGAAATTTCCATCGAATTACATATAACAGACACAATCGTTAATAATTTTTCGCTTATTTTATTTCATAAAAATTCGCAGAACAAAAATTATCTGTCATTTAAATGATACTTTCAGGTGACTAAAAAAAAATATATGTTAGTTCGATTTATTACTTCATTCATTATAGCGAATAAATTATTGTAGGACTCGAGGCTTAGTTTTTACCTTAAGTGTAAGAGGAAAACATGATAAATATTTTTAAACAGAATCACATAGTTCGTTCCATAATCAGCAACTTAGTACATATTTATGGGTTTATTTATTATTAGTTATAAATTATAATCGTAATTATACCGATAATTAAAATTTACAGACTTTATTTTTATCATTAATTATCGTACTGTACACTGTACATGTCCCGCTTTTGCCTAATGGATGTTTCCAAATTATCAGTTACTAAACAGTAATTGGAGACTTACTACTACATTTCATTGATATTAATTTATTATTTATTTAAAATAAGATTATTTTACATTCAAGTAAATGATTTATTTACATCGGATTGATCTTATAAAGAATCTTTTGAGGAAAAAAAAATTATAAATTATAATCGCTCTCCATTTTGTTTTTTTTTTTTCTTTCTTAACTTTTTGTTACTATACAAAATGTTTTGCAATTCAAAAAAAGATGAGGGAAAAAGAAATTAGGTAGTAACATCTGTTTAGCTGCTAGGTATTCATGTATGTTGGAAAGAAGTCTTTTATCTGTTGCTACATACGTGATAATACTTAAACATTTTTTTTCTCTTTTTTTAAAACTGCAACCATAAACGTGAAACTGCTGAAAGAATGTTTAAATGTAGCTGCATTCACGAAACTACTTTAATATATATATATATATAAAACTGAGGCTACACACGTGAAGATACTACTAAAAATTGTTTAATGAGACTACATACGTGAAGCTACTAAAAATTGTCTAACTATATAAGTGAAGTTGCCTAAAAAAATTGCTTAATAGTAGCTATATTCATGAATTATTAAAATAATATTTAGTTACGGCTAAAAACTACGTTTAAAGTATAACCAAAAATTATAATATCAGATGAAAAAAAAAAAAATCTAATCTTGGATGCTGCTGCAATTAAACATAATTCAAAGACACAAAAATAATTCATTCGTATAAAAGAAACGCATTGGCAACTTGGGACACTGCAAAATCACAATGTGTAAAAGGAGAAAAGGGGGACACGCAGTCTTGCACCATCTTTAATAATAACGCTAGCTGTATCTTCAGACGGATGCTCGTTAAAATGCAGATGACACTCTTAACAATGCTTTGAAGAAGAAGGAAAGCGTTCGTCCAGACGGAACGTAGAAGCAGTCATCGTAACATTCGCTAACTAGGTAACTTTTTAAGACGTCGTTTGTGAAAAAGCAGGTCGTGACGGACATGTCCTATTCGTTTCGAGGACGCCGGCCTTGACTTATTAGCAGTAAATTTAATCCCTTATTCAAAAATCCTTAATGTGTGAATAGAAAAGCATCGCGTACATTTCTTTAAAAGAAAAAATTAGTGGAAAGATTTTAAAATATTTTGTATTAAGCATCCATCCGAAAAGTATCACGTAGTATCAATGTTTATTTTTATTTTTTTTTATACTATAAAACGGAAAAATTCGCCAAATAAAGTTTAAAATTAACTTTACATCCGTAATTATTAATATAAAATTTAAATAACAATTCCAGATAACAAAAAAAAAAATTTAATAATAATCTTTATTAAAAGGATCATTTATATTTAAACACGAAAATAACTAATTCAGGAAGTAAATTCCTATAAATTCAAGTAAAAAAAAAAAGGCAAAAATGATATCAATAAATCAAAAATAAGTAAACAAATAAAAAGATTAGATCTATTTTAATTTGAAGAATAAATTTTTATCACAATAAGCGGACAAAAATAAATAAAATAATTAAAATTTAAGCAAGGAAAATTTACATTCTTATCAGTTTAAAAATTCTGGTAATAACCTAAATAGGCCGTACGTAAAGTGGTAACCTCTTTAAAATAATAATAATAATAATAATAAATTATTATTAAATATAAAGACTTCAATTTAATAACTGTAATGCCTTATAAATGAAAATATATTGAATTATATTCTGTAATACAGAATTTTTATTAACTTATGAATAAACTTTTACTTATTAAATACCAAACGGCGATTTCTCCGCTTTTTAAACTAGTAAAAAAAATGACGTTTAGGCAGAGGTTATATACAATAAAAGGAAGTAAATTTTGGAGAATTGACTAATCTAAAAATATTATGACCTATTTGTTAACTATAGTGAAGCGGTCTGTAACCTAAACGATATTACAATTTTTCTTACTTTTGAATATATCGACGAAAAAAATTAAAAGGAAAAGAAATATATATCTGAATTGGATGACTTTAAGAGAAGTCTAACGTTATTGTACTATATATTTTGTAATATTTATTTTTCTATTAAGTTATAAAAATAATTAAGATGTTTTGTTATGTTATCAGTTGCTAGAAAAGTAACTTTATAAGTTTTCTTTTAATTAACGATAAATATATACAGTACGTGGGCATACAAGCCGGGGAAGTGGGGGACAAACTAACGAAGAACAAAATAAATAAATAAATCGATAAAAAATTGCAAATAGCCTAACAAATTATCAGTGATGACAAATTAAAAATTGATATTTGTGTTTTTATTTGTGTAAAATTTCGAGAAAATCAACCCCGTATGCCTAGGTACAGGTATATATTTCTCATATAAGTTTACAGAAGAAATTTTTAAAGTTATTAAACATTAATTATAGCCTTTATGTATATGTAATTTTAATATGTATTTATACTTGAAAATTACAAAAAAAAAAGTTTTTAATTGATTGATAGACAAATAAAATATTTTTGATTTTCAATCGTTAATTTGAACTTATTGAGACATAAAACTGAAATTATGTTAATATTATACTAACGTAATATAGAATTAGCTTATTAAAAATTATAAGTAACTAATTAATATATATATATTTCAATTATTAAATAAGATATTTCAACGAAATTGTCAATAAATTAAAAAAAAATATTCGAATTAATCGTTTCATTAGATAAAATGCTTGGACTTAATTAATGAGATTTTATTATGCAATTTTATAATAATTAAAATCAAATAAATTTTTTTTAATATCTAGTAAATGCCGGATATTTTTAATATGTACTGTACGTAGGGTGAAGTCATCTAATAAACATCTCACTCATCGACACTTCAATCGTCTAACAATATGGCCTACGGCACTAATAAGCATTTATTAGTTTAGTTGAGACGGGGAAAATGACGTCAGATACGATAATAGAGTTTATCGTCGACTATTACGACAGTCACAATTTGACGACAATTGAGCGTGAATATAAAATGTCACTTTTAATAAAAAAAAGAAAAAAAAACTTCCCCTCGATGTTGGTTTAAAGTAAGCACTCGGAAGAGACACTAGAGCGGTTAGTTTTCTAAAATAGGACACTTGAATATAGTACGTGTCGAATTAAAAAGATAGAATTATATCAATTGATCAGATGCAGTGTAGAGTGTCTTTGCTGTTGGGTGACGTCACGTGCCTTCCTGGAAGTTCAATTCCGTTGTGACTTCCCGGAGATGACATCAGAGGAAGGGGGCGACGCTCGTTTTGGCGTACTGACTGGCGGTAACACAGCACGGGATGGTACAATTTGAATGACAATTCGACGGTGTCGTGTATCAGACATAACATTTTTCTAATTGGCAATTCTGTAATGTTACTATTACTGAATTTTTTCTCTTTATTTTTAGTTCTCTATGCCGGGTTTTGGCCTCGTCTACCCCATATTTAGACTTTACTCCCTGTCTTAAATTCTAAAGTATTATATATATATATGGTTTTTTTTTCTTTTAGGCTGATGTATGTTTTCCACGTTTCCCCAATTATTCTGATATGTATTAATAGATATATACCAGAACAAAGATTGTCGATATCTGATAAATGAGTTGCACAATAAATCTCATACTTTGAGCCTTCCTATAGCAAATTCTTTATCTTACGTCTGTTCTAAATCGTTTTTATCTTAACATTGAGACAACGGATCTGCATTTTGACAATAATAGTCTTTATTATCTGCGCTGATATACTACAGTTATTTCAATTTTAATAAATAAAAAAAGAAAGAGAGAGAGAGAGATAAGTAAAGACAAATGGACGCAATTTTAATAATGAATTAATAATTTTTAACTTATAAATTAATATATAAAGTGCATATACTATTAGCTAATGAGTGTTACTTCTTCTCAGCGGTAATTAGAATTCATTAAAATATAATTACTGGTTTTAATTATTATTTAAAATACGAGTGCGCTGAATTATGATACAGATTACATGTCTGAAATGCAAAATTAAATTTATAAAATATTTATGCGATCCCTTAACATTCTCATCGCAGCTTACTAACACGTATTAGCAAGTTACATACGACCTTGAGGGATTAAATTATCGCCAGAGAGGTTTTTACATAATTATTAAGTAATAACTCAGCATAAAAAAGCTTAATTAGATCTATATTATGTAAACGAACATCGCGCTAGAAAACACCGACGATAAAATAAAAAAAATTATTATATTTCTATAACTGACAACGATAACTACCAAAATTGTCGTCACGTAACATCTGATCATCATCATCATCATCATCCACAAAAAGGTAGGTAATAACGTACAGCGAATGACGTCACTGGAATGGAACCCTCTCGGTTTCTGCATAGAAAAAGAAACGTTGTCAGTCCTTTCCCCATGTTAATTTTATATGAGAGGGAAATGAAGCGTTGAGTGTCTGAACTATTTCCTACTTTCGTCCCTAGGTAGTAGCGAATGAAGAGGAGGAGGAGGAGGAGGAGGAGGAGAAGGAGATGGAGCTAGAGTGAGATAATTAAAATAATTTCCAGAGCATTATATTTAGACATTCTCCTGATTAAGAAGACTTTTTTTCTCCTTTTAACTAGATACTTTTCCTCTCCGTAATAAATTGAACAATCAACTGTATGGATAGTTGGGATGACCTTGACCGAAGTGATAGCGAGAAGCGCATTACGCATGCGTCCTTTTTCAATTTACTGATTAAGGGGAATAAAGAGGACGCACGTAATTATCTCTGCTTCTAGAGTCAGTGACCAGTTCGTAAACAACCGGAATGTAGTTCTTCCCCTTCTTCTCTTTCCTTCCTTCCTCTGAATAAACTTATTGATATTTTTCTACTGCAAACGGATAGAATATATTTATTTAAAAATGAGATTAAACAGAACATTCTTAAATCCTACTTTAATAGTAACGGCAGAGGATAGAGAAACTATCTCATTTCAACGTAGTAAAGGTGTATGAAACTAAAAGCGATTAACTATTACAATCCAATTAGATACATAAAAAAAATTCAAGGAAATATATGAGAAGCCCTTCGTCTACCTGCTACTACAGCTACTACTGCTAACTTATTACGACTTTGTATCATTGCTATGCAACTAGATAAGATAGTATTTCTATTATTCTGATAATATACAGAGTGTAAAAGGTTGCTAATTGTAATGATTTTAATTAAGCTCGTTCAAGCGGCTAGTCGATATTTTGATTAATCATTAAAGACCAATTATTGTTGCGTCATAGTAACGAAACGACACTAGTCCGAGATGAGAGCCGAAGATCATCAAATAGATAGCAATATATATCATTCACTTTAAAAACCTACACTCGATGTTTCTGGATGACGCCATCATCTCGAACCGTTAGTATAATTATCTATTCCCAGCTTGATTATAAAACCCGTGGGTGTATTTCAATCAGCTTGCCCGCTTGTTCGACCTTGTTTCTTCGTTCGTGACGTCATGTCCGTTAGGATCGTCCAACGATGACGTCACAATGCGCAATAACACTTTTCAAACTGACTTTTTTTTAAACGCTTTTGTGCTCACTTCCTGTTTCGTGGTAAATTTGACCTTGTTATTGACAATGCTAAATCGGAAAAAATTGAGTGCAAAAACTATATGTAATACAAATTCTGTATATACAGTATATACAGAATTTGAGTTACATACAAACACAACCTATATGTTACGCAAATAGAATTTTATATTGCTCGAGTTTATGCTAGAATTTTGAAATTTGGATTTTAATCCTTAATTAAGTCCTGGTTTTATAGCATTTTGTTTCATTTCAGAATTTAAATATGAATTATTGGCTGTATTAAAATAGATTTTGTTTTCTTCAAATTGAAGATTAAATAAGCTTACTTTTGTAATTTTACATGCGGGCTTTATTATCGAACTAGGATGTCTTGCTGGAAAACAGCAAGTACCAATTTATGCGACTTGTCAGCACGTATTCGTGTGCAGAATAGTAAAATGTAGCCTATGGATACGAAGGTCGCTTCTATGAAGTAAACAACTAGAAAGAATTTTTCTAGTTTATCTCATACCTACATTATTTGACGTCATAATAATATTAATAAGCATTTAAATGACCGGGCATGTTAATGATAAAACGTTCTAAAGAATTCTCAGAAGATTTATCTATAAAATGACTTTGTAAAAGTAGAAAATCTTTTATCTTTCGAAACACTCTTAAAACATTATCAGCAGTTAACATTTTTAAAATAAGAAAAAGATTAAGTGCAAAGTTCTGTTAAAGTCGATAAGAGAGCGGCACGATCTTTAAATAAGTTAAGAGTTTAAATCTTTATAATTAAAAAGAAATAATAAAAACTATTTTCTTCCATTTACAAACTTATATAAATATATTAAATATATTTAAAATTCATTTTTTTTACACGGAATTATTATAGACTAGCTTAACTAATACTATTTTATAACTCAGTCTAGTATATAAGGTTAGGTTAGAATAAGACGAAAAATATAATTTTTAAAGTATTTTTTTTTTCTAGAGTAATTTGTAATTTGTTCTAGAATAGATTTTAATGTTCTTTTGAAATAAATCATTTTATTTAAATAATCGCATTACATGTTTCCACGTGCTGCTGTACTAGTAACAACTGGCTGTTTACTGAAACAAAGTGCGAAATATTTTCCTCGCATGACGTCATGATTTTATTTGCTTTCCGTAATAAAAATTTTGATTACATTATGCTTTCGAATTTAATCTGAATTTCCTAATTGCTTCTATAATAAATACCATCACGAATATTCGTGTTAGAGAGTTTCTAATATTTTATGTGTTTTTGGATAGTGGTTCAATTGTGCACGTCTATACAATGTCGTGTCGTGCATCTCGTCCAATTTTTTAGATGGAAATTCGCGGGTTTTGATCATCTTTTATCGGTTTTTTCCCCCGTGAGACTAAAACTCATAAATAATAATAGAAAGGAAGAAACGAGCGATAAAAAAAAAAAAACAAAGCCATAGCGAGTCACGTGTAACTGTTTAAAAACAGACGAATGACACGTGCGAACTCGTGACTCAACATCACGCCATGTGCGAGGAAACTTTCTAACGAACGAAACCAAAGATGCAAAATTTAAGAATGGGGGGTGGCAGGTGGTCGAGGAAAATTAGTATATAAATCTATATATGAACTCACAAATGAGAAACATCACGTTATAAACAAGTTGCTATACGAGAGCGAAAGGAAATCTTGCGTTAATCACGAATTAAAACAGAAATTATCATTGCAAATTTTTATTAAAAATTTTTTTAAACATTAACAAATGACTCTTTTAATATTAAATTTATTTTTAAAGTCGACTTAACATGTTCTTTTTTTTTCGTTTATAAAGTTACAAACTATCGCATTTCCTGACAAGGGGAAAAAAATAAGAGTATTTCGTGTTAAGGAAAAAGTAAAACTGAATAAAAGATGTTTATGGTAGACGTATGAAATAATAACCAGATGCAAGAGTTGAATAATTATAAGTAGAATTTGAATTAATTGAGTACAAATTACTAAGAATGCTTGTTAAAAAGTTAATGATATTCTCTCTCACTAAGCTTAAGATCAATTAAAGAGTGCGTTGAGAAACGTCATAATATTATTCAATGGTTTTACAGTTCGACGTACAAAATAAAAATTTTTGAAGTTAAATATATTTTAGAGTATTTTTTTTTTAAATTAAAAATATTTTTAAATTTAACAAACTTAATCCAAAATGGGGAAAAATATATTCAGTAATAAATAGAAACTAATAAAGAATTTTGGCTAAACTCCAAGCTGACATTTTTGGATTTTGTATAAATCGCCAGTTGTTTTTTTTTTTTTCGTTATTATTTTTTCCTGAGAAGAACCAGTTTATTAATAAATTATATTATATATGCCATATGTGAAATTTATCTAAATATTATCTTATATATGTAAATCTAAACAAAAAATATATGTACGTTTAGAATGCATTTATCATTGCTACAATGAACGGCATTTTTTTTTTGGTAGGAATTCTCATATAAAAAATAAAAACAGAAATTAAAAAAAAAAACATGTTTCAATCCTGTTTTTATTACAGTAAACAATATTTTTATATAAAAACTATATACGTAATGTATCTACAGTAGACTTATATTAATTATCAGTTATAAACAATGGACGGCTCGTGTCCTAAAGGTATTCTCAATAACAATAAATTGTCTTTAATGTTATGTCACTAAACATGTGTAAAAATGTATTTTCGTCTTAATTTAAAAACTATTTTTAAGTCTAAATATTTTTATAATGAGAATCTTGCGTAATATTCATTCTTTTAAATTATTATTATTTTTTAAAAATTCTTCATTCTTTTATTGTTTGATAATTATTTTCTAGTTATAAACCTTTATGTTCGTACGGTTTGAATAATTTTTATGAAGAAATATCTAAGTTTAAGTGCTGTAGAGTTGAGGTTGGATTGTTAAAGAATGAAAGTGTTGTAATCTCTTGTTTTCTTACTAATGCCTAACCTATATATAAGTAAAAAAAAAACACTTATCCTAAAAAAATGTTTTGCATTTTTTTACTGATCAGTAGCATATAAATAACTTGATGAGAGTCTTTAGTGATTTTTTTGAATACGAATAAAGGTTGGCTTTTTCTCATCTCTTACAAAAACGAGAGGAAGTGATGCTATCCATAATAAGTATAACCTAACTGTGAATTAGCGTGAGTAAAGTAGAGGTCTAATTGCATAATTCCCATTATAAATGCTTAGATTTATAAAACGATAGGTAAGCCATTGTGTAACGTCATTTAACACGCACTCCATTAGACCAAACCTTTTCTTCTTTCCTCTAAACTTTTCCTTTAAGTATTGTAAATTGTCGAAAGTAAAATGCGCTTGTAGGCCTATAACTAATCTACTCTTTAATCTTCTCTAATACATCAAAGCTTAAGTGCTTATTATATCATTTTGGCCCGTAGCTAAGAGATAAATCGGTTGTATATATTTTCGATATTTTTTAGCGGCTTCTCGTCCAGTTGCAATCTGTAACCAATCTCATGGACGTCTTTTCATCCAGGCGAAACATCATTAAAAAAAAAAAAAAAATGGGAGAGGGAGAACGTTCGGAACGCGTTTATGGTTTCCACATGTCTAACAATGACATTGCCACTCCTAAAACAACAATTAAAATCTCAAAAAGAAAAATTATTGTAATAAATTCCGACAAATATGAAACGATGTATTTTGGTAACAGCTGGAAATACGTCACGTTGACAGATGCTAACATAACTATCATCTGCCCGCTTTTTACGATGTTGGAAAAAGTTATTTCGGTTTCGTCCATAATAACAAAGTCATAACGGACGCCAAAACATTAAAGACCCAAATTATAAAAATTCAGAATAAAACTACCAACGAGGGAGGAGGAAATGTAGCATGTAGGCCATATAGAATATATAATAAAACGTCTATTTGGCTTTATTTAAAAAAAAATTATATATATATATATATATATCATGCACTATAAATCTAAAACAATAATTAATATAATATTCAGTCTTAAGTTTTTGTTGGAAATTCGCGGGTTTTGATCATCTTTTATCGGTTTTTTCCCCCGTGAGACTAAAACTCATAAATAATAATAGAAAGGAAGAAACGAGCGATAAAAAAAAAAAAAAACAAAGCCATAGCGAGTCACGTGTAACTGTTTAAAAACAGACGAATGACACGTGCGAACTCGTGACTCAACATCACGCCATGTGCGAGGAAACTTTCTAACGAACGAAACCAAAGATGCAAAATTTAAGAATGGGGGGTGGCAGGTGGTCGAGGAAAATTAGTATATAAATCTATATATGAACTCACAAATGAGAAACATCACGTTATAAACAAGTTGCTATACGAGAGCGAAAGGAAATCTTGCGTTAATCACGAATTAAAACAGAAATTATCATTGCAAATTTTTATTAAAAATTTTTTTAAACATTAACAAATGACTCTTTTAATATTAAATTTATTTTTAAAGTCGACTTAACATGTTCTTTTTTTTTCGTTTATAAAGTTACAAACTATCGCATTTCCTGACAAGGGGAAAAAAATAAGAGTATTTCGTGTTAAGGAAAAAGTAAAACTGAATAAAAGATGTTTATGGTAGACGTATGAAATAATAACCAGATGCAAGAGTTGAATAATTATAAGTAGAATTTGAATTAATTGAGTACAAATTACTAAGAATGCTTGTTAAAAAGTTAATGATATTCTCTCTCACTAAGCTTAAGATCAATTAAAGAGTGCGTTGAGAAACGTCATAATATTATTCAATGGTTTTACAGTTCGACGTACAAAAATAAAAATTTTTGAAGTTAAATATATTTTAGAGTATTTTTTTTTTAAATTAAAAATATTTTTAAATTTAACAAACTTAATCCAAAATGGGGAAAAATATATTCAGTAATAAATAGAAACTAATAAAGAATTTTGGCTAAACTCCAAGCTGACATTTTTGGATTTTGTATAAATCGCCAGTTGTTTTTTTTTTTTTCGTTATTATTTTTTCCTGAGAAGAACCAGTTTATTAATAAATTATATTATATATGCCATATGTGAAATTTATCTAAATATTATCTTATATATGTAAATCTAAACAAAAAATATATGTACGTTTAGAATGCATTTATCATTGCTACAATGAACGGCATTTTTTTTTTGGTAGGAATTCTCATATAAAAAATAAAAACAGAAATTAAAAAAAAAAAACATGTTTCAATCCTGTTTTTATTACAGTAAACAATATTTTTATATAAAAACTATATACGTAATGTATCTACAGTAGACTTATATTAATTATCAGTTATAAACAATGGACGGCTCGTGTCCTAAAGGTATTCTCAATAACAATAAATTGTCTTTAATGTTATGTCACTAAACATGTGTAAAAATGTATTTTCGTCTTAATTTAAAAACTATTTTTAAGTCTAAATATTTTTATAATGAGAATCTTGCGTAATATTCATTCTTTTAAATTATTATTATTTTTTAAAAATTCTTCATTCTTTTATTGTTTGATAATTATTTTCTAGTTATAAACCTTTATGTTCGTACGGTTTGAATAATTTTTATGAAGAAATATCTAAGTTTAAGTGCTGTAGAGTTGAGGTTGGATTGTTAAAGAATGAAAGTGTTGTAATCTCTTGTTTTCTTACTAATGCCTAACCTATATATAAGTAAAAAAAAAACACTTATCCTAAAAAAATGTTTTGCATTTTTTTACTGATCAGTAGCATATAAATAACTTGATGAGAGTCTTTAGTGATTTTTTTGAATACGAATAAAGGTTGGCTTTTTCTCATCTCTTACAAAAACGAGAGGAAGTGATGCTATCCATAATAAGTATAACCTAACTGTGAATTAGCGTGAGTAAAGTAGAGGTCTAATTGCATAATTCCCATTATAAATGCTTAGATTTATAAAACGATAGGTAAGCCATTGTGTAACGTCATTTAACACGCACTCCATTAGACCAAACCTTTTCTTCTTTCCTCTAAACTTTTCCTTTAAGTATTGTAAATTGTCGAAAGTAAAATGCGCTTGTAGGCCTATAACTAATCTACTCTTTAATCTTCTCTAATACATCAAAGCTTAAGTGCTTATTATATCATTTTGGCCCGTAGCTAAGAGATAAATCGGTTGTATATATTTTCGATATTTTTTAGCGGCTTCTCGTCCAGTTGCAATCTGTAACCAATCTCATGGACGTCTTTTCATCCGGGCGAAACATCATAAAAAAAAAAAAAAATGGGAGAGGGAGAACGTTCGGAACGCGTTTATGGTTTCCACATGTCTAACAATGACATTGCCACTCCTAAAACAACAATTAAAATCTCAAAAAGAAAAATTATTGTAATAAATTCCGACAAATATGAAACGATGTATTTTGGTAACAGCTGGAAATACGTCACGTTGACAGATGCTAACATAACTATCATCTGCCCGCTTTTTACGATGTTGGAAAAAGTTATTTCGGTTTCGTCCATAATAACAAAGTCATAACGGACGCCAAAACATTAAAGACCCAAATTATAAAAATTCAGAATAAAACTACCAACGAGGGAGGAGGAAATGTAGCATGTAGGCCATATAGAATATATAATAAAACGTCTATTTGGCTTTATTTAAAAAAAAATTATATATATATATATATATCATGCACTATAAATCTAAAACAATAATTAATATAATATTCAGTATTAAGTTTTTGTAAGCTATTTTATTGGGTCGTAAAGTTATACAACCACGTGTGTGAGAAATTTTGAAATATTCTAAAAATTAATAAAACATTCTCCTCCGTATTTAAATACTTTTAAACGTTAATAAGAAAATAAAACAAAATTATAAAAACTTATTTCGTCATTGACTTTGTTTAAAGCTATAGATAATGATAAACGAGGATATACGAATCTATAATTAATTTTTTAAAAATTTATAGTTTTATCTGTATTTAATAGTTTAGAATTATTAAATATAGCGTAATAGCTGTACAGTATTTAATAAATTCTCTATTGTACAGAGAGACAATCACTCGGCAAAATATAATTTAATCTGAAGAGGATTGGTAGGAATATACTGTTTCTAAGTCACGTCGTGGAAAGTAATTGTGCATATTTCGACATTGAATGAATAGAAAATATCATTTATACATGAAAATATAATGTAGTCTATGAGGCGATGCCCGTCTAAATTAGCTAAATTCAAAATTCAACAGAATTATTTCGTATATTTTCAAATATGTGATACGTTTTCAACACAGAAAAGGCGAAATTGTGGTTTAAGTAAAATGAGAAATATTTTGTAAACAATTAATTTAATTAAATATTATGCTATTAGAAAGTTAAGTTTAAAATCCATAAATAAAATTTAATAGTTGACCTTATAAAGTGAAAAGAATGTAAAACTTGTGAAGATAAATAATAATATTTAATTGGCAATAAAGTTCTAGTATATTGATTAACATAGATTTATAAATTGATTAATTTAAAAATAAAAATTATATACACGAACTATTATTTATGACATAAATAAAATATATATCTTCTTAAATTTATTTCTCTATTGTATTTTTTAATGGGGCGTTTATTGTAAGCAAAAAAGTCATTTCTTGCCACACGGCATTATTACAGCTTGTAAATAAATAAATATATTTAACGGCTGCTAGTGCGGATATTACAGGAAATTTGCAGATGAGGAGGATGCGGACATGATCTACTACTTGTTCATCCGCACACTGTTCTATCGATAAGGATAATAGTTTTATAACTGGTTAACTCTGAGATAGTTATCACCAATAACGATTTTTCGAATATTTACGAGTTAGACATTTTTTTTTTCACTAATTTCCTCTTTCCTTGTAATATTAGCGATTCTATCTAACGTAGGATGAAAATTACATTTTTTTGCATTAGCCTAGAATTCCTCATTTAATAATATTAGTTTATAGATTTCCTACGGACTTAACGTATTTAGAACAGGGATTTTGGATGCCTCAAAGGCATCCAAATTGAATAAGATTATTAAACTAGCTATATCGAGCGAATAGAATATTTTAGTAATATAGATATTTCATAATTTAAACGACTAATTATATATTCTATAGAGTCATTCTTTTCATTGTTTTATAATATTTTCCTGACTAAGTAAAAAGATTTCCTGTTGAGCTTCTGTACTGTTGTGTCTAATTTTAGAGTAGTTGTGTCATGGCTATTTTGATTTAGCAAAAAGAAAAAAATAAAAAATAAACTAACTATTCATATTTTTTATTTACATTTTATCAAATACTTAATAATTTTCTTAATATTCCTATTATCTTTCTATACAAAATCCATCTTGGGAAAAATCGAATTAAGAAGACAATCATCGATTTCTTCACATAGTTTGGCTATTATTTTTCTTCGTATAGTACAGTACAACAGGAAAAATAGACTATAATTCAGATTTTCTTTCTTGTTTTTAGTTTTTTTTTCCGATAAAATTACAACGTTGAATAGAAAATTCCACGATTATAAAACAAGTTTAAACATAGGCTAATCTAATCTAAATTTAGAATTTTTATAGAATTATTATTCTATAATTAATAGAAAATTATAAAATGAATAATATTTATCAGATTTGGTCTGCACAAAATTCTCTCTGTGCAGACCAAGAATATAGATTTAAGAAAATTTGATTAAGCTATTTGTACGTTATGTAGAATATTTTAAAATGATTAATGATTACAAAACAATTTGACTTTGAAAGAGAACATTCAACTCACCATGTGACAATGTTCGTGTGATATTTATCGGGAGAGTCTCGTCCGGGAAACTAAAACTGCTACTCTGATTGTATATGAAATAAAATTTTTTTTGTAATCTATCGTTTCAATACATATGTAATTTATATATAGTAATTATAATAGATATAAATATGTATTAAATAGAAAATTGAATTAAATTTGATTGTATAAAATGATATTTTTATGTGTATTAAGCTCGCACAAATTATTTTATTGTGTGAAGGAAAAGATGCACAATAGCTTAGTTCAACCGCTCGATTTCTGAACGTTGCACAGTTTAGATACATCACTGCTCAAGGTCTAATGGATCTTTTTAGCGGGGTTCTATTATTAAGCGGAAAATAGCAGAGGAAGTGAATGAGGGTGTGCCGTCATCTACAAGGAAATGATGTCACAGTATCAGGAAGGAAACGTCGGGAAGTGGAAAAGTTTCTTCCAATTTTGCCAATGCAGGAAATTTTTATTATTTATAATACCATAATATATAATATAAACTATCGAAATAAAAGGCATAAAAAATTGTAGAGAGAGAGGGAGTTACATTAGTTTTCGGATACATCTGTATTCATTTTAACATTTGTATTAATGACTTACATCAGACTTCTGGTAAATACGTTAGACTAGATCGTCAACCTCTATAATGAGTTACAGATTCTAGAATATACACATTACGTAATTATAAATAATCCTGTCTTTCTTCTGCTCCAGTTTTTTTAAACTAAGCTTATCGTAACGAAAATGATGCCATTTAAATATTCTATCCGCCATTGATAAGCTTAGTTAAAAGCTTTTGGATTACATAAACCTTACTCAACAATAACTGTACACACGAATAATTAAAAATTTATACTTAATGTAGGTCAACAAAGTCATCGAATTCGTTTTATTTTTGAAAGTTAATGTAGTAAATTATGACCACTTGACCGGGAATGAGTTTCTAGGTCTGTTGCCAATTTAAGTTTGCATTGTTTCTATTATTAGAGTTTCGAAAGTCTGAATGGGTTAATAAAAGAAAATAAAAATGTCCTTTAAGATTTATAGTGCAATGGTCTCGCTTTCTAAATCAAGTAAGGAAAATACAACAAAGCGTGAAAATTATGCCTCTGGACTACATTGCACTTGGCAGCTTTGTCATTTACCAAATTATACCCCTAAGGTTAACATTCTTTGCCATCGATTCCGATAAGGTATCCACCCAGTTAAGAGGTTTTTTTTTTTCTTTTTCTATTTTTTATTCTTATCCTCGAGTGGAAGACCGCTTTCGAATCTACTTTTAGCATACACCATGGGCGTACTACGATATCACAAATCTGTCCTATTCCCTTAGGAATATAGATTACACTTTAAGGAAATTTAATCATCTTGATGTTGCAACACTATATTAAAAACTAGTCATTCTGCAAAATCAATTTTTTCTTATTTTTGAACGAATAAAGGATATTATGTTCCATAGTACAAACGTTTTTTTCTTTTTATTGAGACTGATATCGCTTGAATTTTAACTAGAACAGAGGAATGACCGATATTTGTTTTATTAGATTCGTAGATTTTACTCAAATGTCACTCATATTTGTATTGTGGGCATTACAAAATATCAGGTTTCTGAAAGTTGAAAGCTACGTAATTGAAACGTTGTAGAGGTATAGTCTATCGTTCGTCCTCATCTGACCATAAGATACATTTAAACAGAAGATTAATCGATTAAATAATCTAGTTGCATTTCTGTAGACATAAATTTATACATATGGTATCGAAAAATGAGAAAGAAAAAGCAGTCGTGTTTATAGAAGACCACCTGTTTTTCTTCGTCACTCGATCCGAAAACCCTTTAGCCTCCCATCGTGACGTCACTCTCATGACTCTCGCTTACACGATCCAGAGGTCGAACGGGGTTGATTACATCGTATTCCAAAACACGCATTCAGAATGTGTTGAACGTGTTATGAACTTACAGGATCGAGTAACTCGATATTCTTCTATCTAAACACGCTTTAACTCATCTATGCAAAATTCGAGCTATACTTAACAAAAATAATAATAATAAATATGTTCAAATTGAAAAATAAAAAATAAATAAATAAAACAGCGATTAAAAAAATGATAATGACATCAATTCTAAGATCAGGAACATCGAAAAACAGCAGGAAGTATCTCCACCCCGCACATTCATTTCTCATCCGACAGATCACAATGCAAACGAACATGATATCCTGGAAGTTCCTATATCGTCCGCTTCCCAATATAATACATCACCTTTCTCCCTCATTCTTAACCGATAGAAATCCACCCTCCTAATAAAATTCAATTTGCTTTCTGTCAAACTTGAATTAAAAAAATAAAATAAAAATAAAAAATAGAAGTTCGTTAAAACACCAACAAAATTTCGGATTTTTTTTACGCCATTTTTATTAAATGGCGGAATTATTATTAATTTAAAAAATATCTGTAGTTTTACGTCAATCGACTGACCCATACAATTAAAATAATAGAATGAACTATCGCCCCGAATTTCACGTAAAGAGATTGATTATCAATCATACGCGCAATCTACCACTTTTTTTTTTTTTTTAATATAGTGTTTACATGCAATAAAGTGATGTGAAAATCGATTATTTCCTTCCATCTTTCGACAAGTTCCTGGAAAATTCGAGAGAATGTTAGCGAATTTGATGATTATTTTCGAAACATTACGCAAACTTATTGTAACAGGTGGATTCTATTCATATAGAAAAAAAACGATGTATTTGTATTGTGCGTTATGTGGGTCAAGTTCTGAACCTGGTCACCAAGTGCGGGTACCACGTAATGAACGAAAAAGTTGCGAAACGACCACAATAACACGTCGGAGAAGAAACAAAACTTAAAATATTAATTAAATTTCCAGTTAATTACATAAAAAAGCGATACACATCGAGAGTAATGGAGCAAATAATATAGAACGCAATAATATAAAATAATAATAATAATAATAATAATGTTAACAATAAACTGCATTAACGACTTATTTAAAAGATCAACGACCACGTTAATAATGATAAAAGTTTAACTCAATACGGATAATTAAATAATAGAAATGGAAAGAATATAATTTTGCAACAGACTCGTAATAATTACGAAAGCTACTGGTATGTTAAGTTAATTTTAGAATTTATCATCGTCTTTTAGTTCTTAACTTCAGTAAAAAAAAAAAAATTTTTAAAAAAATAACGGTTTAAAATATATATGTTTATTGAATGAGCAACTAAAGATTACATAAATTTCTAACAATTTATTCACTGGCAAAGTGTTTCATGACTCATTCCGACCAATAGATATAAATATGTATTAAATAGAAAATTGAATTAAATTTGATTGTATAAAATGATATTTTTATGTGTATTAAGCTCGCACAAATTATTTTATTGTGTGAAGGAAAAGATGCACAATAGCTTAGTTCAACCGCTCGATTTCTGAACGTTGCACAGTTTAGATACATCACTGCTCAAGGTCTAATGGATCTTTTTAGCGGGGTTCTATTATTAAGCGGAAAATAGCAGAGGAAGTGAATGAGGGTGTGCCGTCATCTACAAGGAAATGATGTCACAGTATCAGGAAGGAAACGTCGGGAAGTGGAAAAGTTTCTTCCAATTTTGCCAATGCAGGAAATTTTTATTATTTATAATACCATAATATATAATATAAACTATCGAAATAAAAGGCATAAAAAATTGTAGAGAGAGAGGGAGTTACATTAGTTTTCGGATACATCTGTATTCATTTTAACATTTGTATTAATGACTTACATCAGACTTCTGGTAAATACGTTAGACTAGATCGTCAACCTCTATAATGAGTTACAGATTCTAGAATATACACATTACGTAATTATAAATAATCCTGTCTTTCTTCTGCTCCAGTTTTTTTAAACTAAGCTTATCGTAACGAAAATGATGCCATTTAAATATTCTATCCGCCATTGATAAGCTTAGTTAAAAGCTTTTGGATTACATAAACCTTACTCAACAATAACTGTACACACGAATAATTAAAAATTTATACTTAATGTAGGTCAACAAAGTCATCGAATTCGTTTTATTTTTGAAAGTTAATGTAGTAAATTATGACCACTTGACCGGGAATGAGTTTCTAGGTCTGTTGCCAATTTAAGTTTGCATTGTTTCTATTATTAGAGTTTCGAAAGTCTGAATGGGTTAATAAAAGAAAATAAAAATGTCCTTTAAGATTTATAGTGCAATGGTCTCGCTTTCTAAATCAAGTAAGGAAAATACAACAAAGCGTGAAAATTATGCCTCTGGACTACATTGCACTTGGCAGCTTTGTCATTTACCAAATTATACCCCTAAGGTTAACATTCTTTGCCATCGATTCCGATAAGGTATCCACCCAGTTAAGAGGTTTTTTTTTTTCTTTTTCTATTTTTTATTCTTATCCTCGAGTGGAAGACCGCTTTCGAATCTACTTTTAGCATACACCATGGGCGTACTACGATATCACAAATCTGTCCTATTCCCTTAGGAATATAGATTACACTTTAAGGAAATTTAATCATCTTGATGTTGCAACACTATATTAAAAACTAGTCATTCTGCAAAATCAATTTTTTCTTATTTTTGAACGAATAAAGGATATTATGTTCCATAGTACAAACGTTTTTTTCTTTTTATTGAGACTGATATCGCTTGAATTTTAACTAGAACAGAGGAATGACCGATATTTGTTTTATTAGATTCGTAGATTTTACTCAAATGTCACTCATATTTGTATTGTGGGCATTACAAAATATCAGGTTTCTGAAAGTTGAAAGCTACGTAATTGAAACGTTGTAGAGGTATAGTCTATCGTTCGTCCTCATCTGACCATAAGATACATTTAAACAGAAGATTAATCGATTAAATAATCTAGTTGCATTTCTGTAGACATAAATTTATACATATGGTATCGAAAAATGAGAAAGAAAAAGCAGTCGTGTTTATAGAAGACCACCTGTTTTTCTTCGTCACTCGATCCGAAAACCCTTTAGCCTCCCATCGTGACGTCACTCTCATGACTCTCGCTTACACGATCCAGAGGTCGAACGGGGTTGATTACATCGTATTCCAAAACACGCATTCAGAATGTGTTGAACGTGTTATGAACTTACAGGATCGAGTAACTCGATATTCTTCTATCTAAACACGCTTTAACTCATCTATGCAAAATTCGAGCTATACTTAACAAAAATAATAATAATAAATATGTTCAAATTGAAAAATAAAAAATAAATAAATAAAACAGCGATTAAAAAAATGATAATGACATCAATTCTAAGATCAGGAACATCGAAAAACAGCAGGAAGTATCTCCACCCCGCACATTCATTTCTCATCCGACAGATCACAATGCAAACGAACATGATATCCTGGAAGTTCCTATATCGTCCGCTTCCCAATATAATACATCACCTTTCTCCCTCATTCTTAACCGATAGAAATCCACCCTCCTAATAAAATTCAATTTGCTTTCTGTCAAACTTGAATTAAAAAAATAAAATAAAAATAAAAAATAGAAGTTCGTTAAAACACCAACAAAATTTCGGATTTTTTTACGCCATTTTTATTAAATGGCGGAATTATTATTAATTTAAAAAATATCTGTAGTTTTACGTCAATCGACTGACCCATACAATTAAAATAATAGAATGAACTATCGCCCCGAATTTCACGTAAAGAGATTGATTATCAATCATACGCGCAATCTACCACTTTTTTTTTTTTTTTAATATAGTGTTTACATGCAATAAAGTGATATGAAAATCGATTATTTCCTTCCATCTTTCGACAAGTTCCTGGAAAATTCGAGAGAATGTTAGCGAATTTGATGATTATTTTCGAAACATTACGCAAACTTATTGTAACAGGTGGATTCTATTCATATAGAAAAAAAACGATGTATTTGTATTGTGCGTTATGTGGGTCAAGTTCTGAACCTGGTCACCAAGTGCGGGTACCACGTAATGAACGAAAAAGTTGCGAAACGACCACAATAACACGTCGGAGAAGAAACAAAACTTAAAATATTAATTAAATTTCCAGTTAATTACATAAAAAAGCGATACACATCGAGAGTAATGGAGCAAATAATATAGAACGCAATAATATAAAATAATAATAATAATAATAATAATGTTAACAATAAACTGCATTAACGACTTATTTAAAAGATCAACGACCACGTTAATAATGATAAAAGTTTAACTCAATACGGATAATTAAATAATAGAAATGGAAAGAATATAATTTTGCAACAGACTCGTAATAATTACGAAAGCTACTGGTATGTTAAGTTAATTTTAGAATTTATCATCGTCTTTTAGTTCTTAACTTCAGTAAAAAAAAAAAAATTTTTTAAAAATNTTTTTATTATGCTGAAATATACTTCTTTATTTGGATCATTAAAAATTAAAATTTTTATATTTAATGTTGAATATTAGATGTAAATTTTTAATTTATTTCTTCTAAAAAGTTAGCACTTCATATAACTGATCTCTATTGGGTCAAATTGGATTTTATATTAATGCACAAGTGAAGATAACGGTATGAAGAATGGTTAAATTCCACAAATTTTGCAGAGATAATTCATTATATGATCCTATTTTATATTAGATTATTATAATTAATAATTATTTAATGAGGAATGGTTCAATGATAGTTTTTATATTAATAAAAACATGGACTCGATATATTACTGTTTTCATTTAAAAAATTCCTTTGTTATTCTTTATCGGTTATTCTCCTTCTTATAATTTATGTTTTAAAGTGTTGTAAATTTTAAATATTTCTATAAATATTGGACTATAAATAAAATATTTTCATATTTTATGTTTCTATTCTAACGAAATAGAAACAAAAATACTCTATAAATTTAAATCTTAAATTTCTTCTTTATAGAACTGATATAATAATTTTTCTTAAAATATTTTCAAATATAATTGATTAATTTAAAGAAAAATCATTTTAGATTGTAAAGCAAAAATAGCAAATTAAATGAGAAATTATTAAACATTATATTTAAATATATAAACACAATATATTCATTTTCATAAAAAATAAAGAATTTATGGTAATGAATAAATTAAACTTTTTTTCGGTAAAACATGTTAACAGCGACCGAAAAAGAAAAGGGGGAAAAACTATTATTGACGTTAAAGAAATTTGCATTTTTATTGTATTTTTAGTGCTACTGGAAAAACAAAGATTATTGCATCATTTTGGGGAACGACATTATCGCACACTTTCTACAAATGAATACGTAAAATATGGGACACAAGACGATGAGTCAACAATGATTCACGGACATAAAACAGCAGCAGTTGGTGAAACTTAGGAAAGCCATTCTGGCGTCATCAGTTGCTATAGTTACAGGTATTAGTGTTTGCATTCAAAGCTTAACTTCCACGAACTTACAAATACACGTTTAACCACCATGCTTCTACATATAAGTCCCGTATTTTTATTTTTTAAATACATTCTTACTTACAAAAAAAAACAATTGATACAAATTCTATTTTATATACCTTTTATACTTAATAAACACGAAGAAAAAAATAGCGCAAGTTGTACGCCAATAGCCATACTGGATTTGATCATGCACTAAGAATTAAATGCTTTATATAATATGATTAGTAATTAGATTAAACGTTAACGTAGTAATATGTAAATAAATTAAGCTGCTAAATATTGAAAATATTATCTAATCGAACTTCTCATGTTGTGGATTATAGCTAAATACCATGACATGTCAATAGCCCAGGCTTCAATTAAGTTGACAATATAACGTTAAAAGTCTGATAAGTAGAGCATTTAATTATCTCAAATAATATCTTAATGAGACGAAATTAAATGCAAATGCTAGTATCAAGTTAAAGGACGAAATATTACAAGTAATAAAAAACAGAGAAAATAAAAAGTTACGTATAGTATTGCATGTGCTTGCACTATGTCAATGATGTTAACGATGGGAAATTAAATCGTAAAATAAAAGTAATCTAGGAAAGAAATTAAATAGTATATGTAATATAGAAATTTAAAAGAGAACTTTTTCGTGTTGTAAGTAAGATATTAACGATGCCAAAAACAAGTGGGAAAATATTATAATAATAACGTTTTAGTTATTTTATTGCAATATTTCTGCAATGTTAGAAATGATAATTAAATAGAAATGTGTAGAATTTTTATTTGTTTTTATTAGAAATAATAAATCGCTTACAAATATTTTATTTATTTATTTATGTAAAATAATATAGCAGCTTCACTTTTGAAAGTGAATTACACAAAACTCTTCGATATAGAAATAATAATAATAAAAAAAACAGAATTATGAAAATAAAATATAATAAAAACTAACGAAATAATGTAAAAAAAAAAAATTGGTAAAGTGGTAAAATTGTTAAAAACAAAGTCCATAAAAGAGTTAAATATTCAAACATTGTAAATAAGCTTGCATTTTGAGCAGAAGAATTGAGTAAAACTAATTTTCTAATTGATTTAATTTCTAAATTAACTACACGAGAGTGAAAGACAATCAATTAAGAAAATTAATTTGTTTTAGAAAATGAATGTATTAATAAGGAAGAATTTTAATTAGTTCATATCGATTTTATAGATTCCCTCCCCCCTTTTTATTAAATTTATGCATTTAGTTATAAGAAGAAACTACAAAGAGAAGGGGGAAAATATATCATCTGTTGAATTTTAAAGACTTAAATTATCATTTCTACTCGAGAGAGGGATCCATTTCAAAAATATATAAGGTATGGCAATACACCTAACCAGTCAGCTGAACATGTAGTGCAGTGGGACAACCTTGCCACCAAACATGGATTGCTGGCTAACAAGGTCAATAAACAGCAATAATCAAACTGGTTATGCTTAATAACTGGATGTCGATCATCTTTATTCTTTTAATAAACAGTAAATATTCGAAGGTCACTTTCCTTATAAATATATAACTAGTGAGAAAAGGTATAAATGTCAATATAAATTTATTTCGTAATAATAAAATACAAAGACGAAAGAAACATCTTCTTCTACGTGTAAATTGGGCCAGAAGTACTCTTCCGCAATGTTCGACGATAAATTATAGGAGGAAATCGTACAGGAAAGAGGAAGAGAAAATTCCTACGAATAATTTTGTGCTTGATTTATAAATATATTTAGGTCATTTAAATCGGATTATGAATACGGTGATCGTAACTTACCACGTGGTAATTAACTTAATTATACCACATTCATTTTTTTTTTATTATTATTATTCAAAAGAGAGTTTTATTAAACGGTAAAAATTAATTGCGTGTTTAAATTCTAAGTTAGTAAACATGTTTATTCATTTCGTATTAAATATACACGCGCTCAATTTTCTCATTTTTTCAAACATTCCTAACAGATGAATCATACTAACTAAACTTTATAATATTTAAATGAGAGTCGATTGTCATGTGCATCGGTGGTTCAGTGGTAGAATGCTCGCCTGCCACGCGGGCGGCCCGGGTTCGATTCCCGGCCGATGCAACATTTATTTTTTTTTTTTTTTACCTTCAAGTTTTTTCTACCTTCCAGAATCGTTTATACACGGAATAAAATCGCTTAAACTCATACTTGATTTTTTATTTATATCATTAACGAAGAGATAAATACATGAGTTGCTACAGACACGGGATTTTTTTTTAAACATGAGCGACGAGCATATATGGACTATGCGGCCTCAAATTGACCCATAAGAGGGTGGACCTGACCCACAATGGGATCTGCCAACACGAGTGAGAGATGGAGAACGACATTGTGACCCGAACTGACAGAGAAAAATCACGAGGGTCTAAGATCGGGTGCGAATCCAGATCCCTTGTGGCGATAGAAAAATACTTTATTGTTACTAAGAGGAATGGCACAAAAAATTCGGGAAAAAATAAACTTTGATTTTCAATATTTAATTTTCAGTTTGTAACGAAATAAAATATCAATTTAAGAATGAGGTTGGTCTCCAGCTTCTGATTACTTGTACTAAACGTGCAGTTCGTGACAACCTCGTCGATACTTAATTAAGAATTTTAGTTTCATATTACACGTAGTTTAACAAGAGTTACGTCCCTTTAAGAGAGAAATCGAGTTCGATGAACTTTTCTGATGGATGCCATTTTTCGTCTTTCCTAGCAAAGTAAGGCGTTTTCTTCTTACTGATACGTGCGAGGTGAATAAAATCTCTATGCCACGTTTACTCGTGATATTCAACGCATCACGAGGCCGGGTTGATGGACTGACAAACGTGACGATTCATTAATCAGGCATCACGCGATTCTTTCTCTTAAGTCGATCGACTGGCGACTTCAAATTAATAATGTATTATCGTTTCATTGTTTATTCAATCAATTAAAATCACGAATTAATATTGACCAGTAAAGGAGATAGAGATTTTGTATGAGTACGTTCGAGTGGATTTAGAAAAATAGTCCATGATCAATTGTCAAGGGAAGAATGATGTCTCAAATTGGCCATTTAGGATAATTGACGTCCAATAATCCACTGCCCCATGTTTGACTAATGGAAAGTATCCTCTGTTAAAATCTATTTCCTGCTTAGTTTTGGCTCCTTTGATGCTCGGTAAAGAAATGAAAATTGAATAGAAAAATTTTATATAACGTAGAAATGAAACATTTACATTTACAATTTTGAACGTTAAAAGAGAATATTCGTAGTTCTTAACGTATTGTTTTGTACAATTGTATAATAAAACATTCCTCACCGGGTCATAAAATTTGGTGTCGTTAGTTCTAACGATAACCTCCAGAGGGCACGATAGTAGTTATTGGGCTCCATGTAGAAGGGTAGCAGATAATAGAACATTATTGCGTGCCTCTTTAATCTGAATTATACGAGTAATAAAACTACGGTTAAAAATTATTATCGAAGAAAAAACAAGTTTGGGAGGATCCGTGCAATGTCAGCAATCGAAGATTTATGTTTAAAAGAATACATCAAAAGAATTGCAGCTAATCGATACTTTTAGTAATTGAGGAATATATATGTCAATGTCATCATTTTAAGGAATCTCTTCATTTGAATACAATATAAATATCTCTATTAACCTTAATCGCTTTTATTCGCATTGTGTGCCGTTGATTAATCAAAAGGGATTAAAGGAAACTGAATGGAAAAGAAAGGCGTGTTTTGTCATACATTTGATGTTCATTTACCTGTAAAATGTAATAATAATTGATACCATCACGAAATTCACTTAGTTGAAATCAACTGAGAACTTTTTTGTCTTGTCGAAAGTAGAGAAAATAAAGGAAAAAGGTCATGAGAAAAAATACAGATCTTAAAATATTGTTTTAACGGATATATGTCGCACATGAAGTCACGTATCCGTTTATATTTTTGGAGCCTCTTTAAGTTCCTTTTCTGTTGTCGGTCTACATTCATTAAGTCCAAGATAGCCTTGGAGGATGAATTTTTACCGATTTACTCTTTTAATCGAGAGTTATATATTTAAAAAATATATATTTTTTCAGAAGTTTTAACAATTTATTCTTGACACGTCAGAATCACATCCTTTCTCTGGCATACTAATAAGACTAAACTTATGGGGCCAAAAATTGGGTAGAACACTTTTGCAGGCTTTAACCTTATAATCTAATATAAAACTCGCTGCTACAAAAAAAGAAGGAGGGAAAAAATGTTTTTCATGATGCCCAACGGGATGGAAAATTTTTAGTTTTGATAATGGATTTTGATAACCATTATAAACGTGAGTGGAATAAAATTCCATATTAAAAGACGTAATTCTAATTAATTCTCTTCTAATTAAAACATATATTGAACTTGATAATTATCTCTGCACGCCACACTATATAAATATAACATTCGAATTCTGCACTGGAGAATGTTCGAAATTAAAGAAATTTAACACTGTAACACAGCAAACTCACAAAGGAATTTGCTGTATTAATGTTTTAACTAAAATAGGAATAACTATAGTTAGTTGATTTTGGTTCTTTTATACTCGTCTATATCCAGTGATCCCCGTATGGGTGGTGAATATAACACTGGTCATTTTACAACCGCATCATTTATCAAGACATCTTAAGCTACAGACTCAATATGTCGGGAAGCAATATCTTTTGATATAGATGAAGAGGGAAGGGGAAATCTTGAATCATTGGTTGAAAGGGGATTATGATTGATGGATTTTGCTTTTCTAATCTCCTTGAGATAGTCATTTTTGATCGTTAGGCCTAAGGGGCTAGTCCTCAACTTTGCAACTCGCCCTTGGTTTGTTGGAGATAAGGGAATAGAGATTTGAATGCTTCCTGTCTTGTCTTGTATACGCGCGCCTTGCACTAGACATCCCTGACCTATATAGGCGATCGCATATGGCGTGCTGGTACCTGCCCTTGCCACCAGAGGTCGAGGGTGATCGCTTGTTGCTGTGACGTCACTATTTTCGTCTCCTGTTTTTCGCATCGATTAAAACTAGAGACGCGGATTCACTTCGTTTATTATTCTATTTGAAATGATTTCACACGGAAAAATAGTTTAAATAAATATTTAAATTACGTAAATATTAAATGCATTTTTTTTTCCTGTAAAGTTAATGTTGTCGATAAATAAAAAGTCATTATTGGAAAAAATATTCCTGTGGGAATCGATTAAGACTGTAGTTATCTTCTTCATTACAGAGGAACGACCATTAAAGAAATAAGAAACGAAGAAGCTATAAAAGAGTTAAAGAGAATGTAATGTATTAACACAAATAATTTTTTTTTAACTCACATCCAGAGGGTAAAAGAAAAATAAATTGAATTTAAAATCATAAATTCAAGTAGATATTACTTTTAGAAGCGTTTGAACTATTAATTTGAGGTTTATTATACATTAAATTAAGATCAATTGCATTTTACATTAAAAAAATTCCGAAATACTGAAAAAATGAAATTACACCACTGTAATCTTCAAGCTTGAGTTCGTGCATAGTGTACGTTAAAAATTTGACACTTAAAATTAAACGTGTACAGTTTATTAGTAAAGAATGGTATAATGAGCATATTCAGCTTTTTATTTTTATTTTTTATATTGGCCGTAACACGCATTCGGGTTAGTAGGCCTAACCTAACACAAGGACGTTTCGAATATAAGACAATCGAGTGGCATTCGAGCGTTTCCTGTCACGTGACTCGGTACTTGACGCTTATGTACTGTACAGTACTAACACAGAGCGAGTGATGAAGTGCATCTCCAGGTGGAATTGTTACGCAAAACGGATGCGCAGTATTAATTTCTATAAGCTATCACGTAAAATCTCTCTCATCCAATTTGAGAATAACTTGACTGTATTAAAACAGTATAACATCCTTCGGGATGAGAGATCTGGCGTAATGGTCTTGCAGTTGCAACTCCCCACACTTCTCTTTAACTACGATACTTTATTAGTTAGCATAGGATGTATTGTATTCCCGCAGGGCATCACGGGCCGATGACAGAAGTACAACAGTATAACAAGCTATTTGACATTCCTCTCTACACCAATAATTTCGATCATTTCTCAGGATGCCCCGCTGTGACGAAGTGATCGACCTTGTTTCACCTTATACTTCGAAAAGACGACAGCTATCTTTATAAAACTAATGTATGCCGGTATAAAAACGGTAATTTCGTTATTAATCTTTACATTATAGTCATCGTCGATCTTTATAGATTGCGGTAGAGACAAGGTAGGATGATTTATACGATGACTCCAGTGACTCCGCAAACAACACCCATCCTCATTGTAGGAAAGACGGTAGGAGGCCGTAGAGTTAACAGAGCGAGGAATAATCCATTCAGCATGTCGACTCAACAATGTATGATACGACAATCATTGTGATTGATGAGGTGGAACGGTTGAAAGGACTCTCGTCGACATCCATTTGCATTGAGGAAAGTCACCGGATAAGAAACGGACGGGTGAAAGCCAAAGCCTCTTTTTATAGAGAGAAAGGAGGCTGTAGTCCATTGCTAACCAAGGATATTAAACAGAAAAGGGTTTGTGTAGAGTTACCACAACAGGTAATGGAGAAGAGCGATGGTATACAGAGAAAGCTAGAGTTAGCCTACGATTTTCGATATAAGAACTATAAAGAAAGTGTGTAGAAAAGTCATAATAGTATTTTTTTTTCCACATGAATATAATATAGTTTTGTCTTATAAAATACATAGTTTATTTTACATTATAATTCTATATGTATCAGAGATGTACAATTTTAGATCATACACTTCACATAATAAATTTATAGGCTAATTTGAATTCGTTTCCACTGTTTAATGTATGGTTTATCACGCAAATTGAACAACTGAACTAAAGAATAGAAAGAAAGAAAAAAAAAAACATCATTTGAACTAAATCGCAATTTTTGTGAAGAAAGTAAAAGCATCACACCTAATCTGTAAACACAACAATTTAGAAGCCATTTGTACTGCAGCAAAACAGTCACGAGATAACATCATTCGAAAATGAGTGCACACGACAGCGCTCATTCGCAAACAAGAAAAAAAAAGAACCTTACCCCAACCGATGCAGATAATAAAAGTGTGTGTTATCGCTTTAATATTTAACTTCGAATTGATTCAAACCTTGGTAAACTCGAGAACATCGATACGATTATTTTCTGACAATGTATCATGAAAAATTTATCCTAGTCGTTGTAGTAAACGGTATAATGATTCGCTCTTATAGAAATATGATTCTTACAAAGTATTCACATCTGTCTTTTTTTTATGTAAATTCTAATTACAGCTTTTTAGTTCGAAATCTGTTTAATAAAGTGTAGGTATACATATATAGTTTTAGTCTAATTTACTTGAAAGATATAAATTAACTAACTTCATAACACATATTGAAAGAATGTGCTATAAGATTTGCTGTTTTATAAACCCACATGCGCTCACAAAACACATTTTGAAGTCAATTATGGAACATTAAAATATCCTGTTTATTTAATCAATCCTGTAAGTTTTTATGTCTGCCACCTGCGGAGAATAGAGAAGATAGGACGTGATGTCCTTGAACTACGTTCCAGATTAAAAACAAACAAAAAATTCTTACCCTTTGACCTCTATTCATATAAGACTTGACAGAACAGAGATGATCCTTTGTAATTTAGACTAGAGTCTTTTATCTTTAAAAATAATTACATACGCTTTGTAAATTTAAGAATGTGTAGTAAAAAACCGAAAGATGTAACAATAAAGTTACAAAATATCAAGTTAAACATCAATTGAAATCGATACACAGCAACTAGTAGTTAATAAGTAAATCTACTTGTTAAAATTTTAAAATTTCCTTTTTTGGATGAAGAAAGTTTGGAAAATTTTAACAATAATTTTAAAATGAATAAACAAGTTAAAAAAGGAAAGAAAGAAAAACAAGCAGGTTATGCCAAGTTAGATAAACCTGCATTACTCGGACGATAAGAGATGATAACGGATTTTGAATTACATTTATCAATGTAGTCGATTTGCTAATGTCGAGACAGAATGATTTTATTTTTAACAGATAATTTGTTACACAAAATTACTTTAAAATTTGAAATTCCTATTTCTTATAAACTAATTTTTGGTTGAAACGTGACAAGAATACAGTTTCTAAAATGATAAATTACATTTTGCCCGTTAGGCATAAAAAGATTAAAAAGGAATATTAGATCTTGTTTGTTTCGAATACGGCGTTTTATGTCTTGTGGCATAAAATATTTACTTATAAAGTAAGCGGCATAAATTACAAAAAAAAAAAGTTATATAAACTTTAAAATTGAACAAATTTTGGAAAGTTTCCGAAAAATGCGAAATCTCTGCCAAGGGCAATCATCCAAATCGAGAAAAATTTCTCTAGAGCCAAAAAACTGTTAGTAAGAGAATCATTTTTCTCTTCTTTTTTTTCACTAGGAATTTTAAACCCGATTTCTATAACTCGTGATTATTCTATATAACAAGTATTATTCTATAACAATTCAAACTGTCTTTGGAGTAAAAGCAGAAAAAAAGACATTCAACTTTATATGAATACAGATAAACTTCGAAACGAAATTAATTGAATTCATTATATACAGACCTAATTGAAATAGTTTCTTTCAAAATTACAATTAGATCTTTATCTAATAAGCGTAGAACTATGTAAAAATTGACTAAACGTCCATTTTTATACTTGATGACCTTGGCCTCATAAGAACGCGAACGTTGCCATTTCTTTAAATACAGAACTTTCATCAATAGATTGCTATTAGCGTAACAGAACTACTGGCTTATAAACCTCATTACATGGAATAATCAAAGAATCTTCGTCTATAACGAACATAATTCAATCTAAAAACATCTTCTATCTCCATAAGAATACGTGCAATTGGTGAATTGCTTTTTGTCCTTATGTTACAATATGAAACTAATGATCACTACTAAGTTTTGGCTCTATGGAGGACTTTTCATATACTAGTGATGTAATCACACTTCTGTGTGATTCCTCCTCCATACAGCGAAAACTTAGTGATCATTAGTTTCATATATAATACGTGCAATGTTGATGTACTGTACTTAAATCGCACAGTTATGTAATTGTTGGAGAGTAAAACGTGAGATGTATCATTCCTAAGAGATAAATTACAACAGAAAAAATTTCAACATGGTGGTTATCTTGTATCGAATACAAGGAAATTAGATCTTTAGAGTTTCACACGCGATTCGAAGCGTGAGTCAGGGCTTTCAGTTACCGACTTTGAAACTGCATTTGTACAAGCGATTAAACTAAGGTTTTCTTTATCATCTCGTGCTTATCTATCAACACAGCGTGAAATATATTTTAAAAAATTGTGGCTTTGAATCTTTTCCTTATTTTTTTATTATTACTATTATTATTATGAGATAAATGTTACAAATTTTGCAATGATGAACCATGACCACTTTCGTATCATCTATTCACTTGCTTAACAGAGCGAAAACATTCGGCAAAGAAAAATATCTTAAAGGTAAATAAGTATATCTAATCACAAACGTATTTATATACAAATATTATGGCCCTAAAACTATTTTAACCATAATCATTATCGCCGCATTCTTAGAGCAAATGCAATAACGACTTCACACCTTAAATAGTTAAAATATATTGTTGGTGAAAGTTCCCGGGGAAACAATACGACCGACTTTATTCTATAAAGGAGGATAAACAATAAATGATTTTTCCGCCATACGAAGTGTCGAAAAGGAAAGGCAAAGCAACAGATTTCCTCCTTTCCCACCCAGACTGTCGCCTTTGGGGTGAGGCTCTGTTATCGCTGGAGGGAATTGTAGTTAAATGGGAAGAGCGTGGAAACTGGTACAAGGACATTGCGCAGATTGGGGTCGATGGCCCAACTCCGTAGATATACACGAACAAAGATAAAAATGAACATACGCATTGAGTTCGTCTTCCAAGCTATCTATCATTCCTCCATTTGTTAAAATCCAACAGGTGCGGTTTCGTTCTAAATTCTTTTTTTCTGTTATTCTCGACTCCCGCTACGTTTCTATTTATCTAAATTTTGTCCTATTTAAGATTGCTTTCTTTAAATCAAACAGTTACAATGTATTAAATCAAGACAGTTCTTTTTTTTTTCTTTTAAATATCATCTGAACTTGAAATAAACAGAAAAAATCTCAATAAATGAATCAACTAATGATTAGCATTAAGATATTAATAGGCATAGAATAGGAAAAAAAATCTGTTAAATTCTTAATCTACACCGACGTTTTTAACTAGTAAAGCATGAATGGCATAATTTGGCATGCTCTTCCATAATTAAATTTTTTTTTAACGAGTCGGCAACGCCTCTGGCGTTGTTAAATGAGAGAACTTTTGTGTATTTGAGCGAAGTTTCCGTCCAAATCAGATAAGAAAGGGGAAAGAAAAAAGTGGTTTCTTCGATCCAACTAATATGTGTACTTATTCGTAAATCATTCAATAGCTAGAAGCAAGAAGGCGTAGTGCAGAAAGCTTCGTCAATTTAGACACTTCACATAGATCCTGGGGTCGTCGAAGGTTTTATCAACCCACATCTGATTCGTTTTTCTATTCAAATATAAAGATATAAGTGTTGCATCATTCAATAGAGGGAAAATTCTTTTAGAAAGGGAAACAAATTTTAATTTCATTCGAAATTATTTTATGTAATAATAACAAAAATCTACATACAATAGAAGCGAGATTATTTCATTAAATATGTTATTATATTGAAAGATAGCAAAGCAATATTATAAACGTTTATTGTATCATTCGTTTAGATTGCCAATTTTAATTAATTTCTTTTTACTATTGTCATTTCCCAATATAGATATTTAACAGTTGATTGGCAGAAGTTCGAGTGAATGTTCGAAAATTTTGTAAACAACAAACTAAATAAATGAAACCGCCTATATGCCAAACACGCAGGTTAGGTCGTGTAGACGTCCTTGAAGTTATTTTCATAAAATAACTACTTAGCCTATTGACAACGATATACAGTACACATGCAGGTGTGGTCTTGTGCACTTTTTATAAATACATATAGACTTTTTTTCCCTCTCCCTTTCTTTTCCTGTTTTTTGTTCTTATTTTTTTCTTTCTATAGGAATGTAGGAGGCGATTTTCATTTAATAGAAATTGTTTCCATTCACATTTTGACATGACATAGTTGTTAAAGCATCTTAAAGAATGTAATGTATACGTGTTTGATAAATGATAAGAATTACGATCATTCTCTAAATTTCTGCTATGTAATTTAAAAAAAAAAAAAAACTGGATTGAATTGTTTCAAATCATTTTAATTTTTATCTTATTTTCCTCCACCTGGTAAACTTTAACAATAAATTTAAGTTGTTAGACAAATATTGACTATCATTCCATCATTGTGACAATGTATGTCTTTGATATCTGGCATCATTCCAAAGGTAATTACGAGAGAGAGAGAGACAACCATCTGCTTGACCTGTCACCTCATTTCGTATATGACTTCAACGCCCGATTCTTAAACCAGAATTAATCATCGGAGTTCAGATAGTAACCAATTAACGTTAGTGTATTTAAAATAAAACGAAGAATAATTGGTAAACTTTTGACTCTAATTTTTTTTTTAAAAATCACGTATACAGCAGGTCTCTAGTCATTTACCTGTAGATGAAAACGATCTGCTATCATCCGATTACCTGCATTATCATCATGAATCGGCTAAGCACTACGACGTTCCAGTCTGATTAATGGTTATGGACCTATTCGACACTCGTAAATAGTTAAAGAATATAAATTAGTTTTAAAAATAAAATTTTAATGATATAATTATGTTAATTAATAATCCAGTTTTCTTATTAATAGCATTTGCCTTTTTTTTATTTTGTAATGTTTAACGTTGTGATTTTTGCCTTTTTAAAGTTTTTTTTTTATAAATTAAGGATTCAAAATAATGCTTGAAATTAATAAGACCTAATATAATTTGTTTCTTTTTTTTTTCCTTTTCTTTTTAAAGACGTTATCTTTAAATTTATAGATGAAGTTTTTATTTTTATATCTTTATCTTATAAACAAAAAATTAGATTGCATTTTATGCAAGATCGATTTAGGTATTTTAAACATTTGATTTATAATTAAAAAAGACGTAATTAAAAAAAAAAACAGGAAGTTTTAGTTTATCGTTAACATAATTTGTTTATTGAGACAAAATTAAAAATGCTAAATAATTCCAAACTAAAAATGCAAATAAGCTAGAAAATGACAATTAATATTTGTTGATATCATTCCTCTTTTTTTTTTTCTTTTTCTTTCTTTCCTCTTGTCCAAACAGGAAAAATTACAAGACGAACCTTGCTATTTTACTATAATTAAAATAGGCCATTTGATATAAAAAGTCAAAGCCATTCATTAAATTCTAGCCTTTAGCTATGGTTCAAAACAACAACCTTTCACAAAACGTCCTTCCTTTCTAATTCAAAAAAAAAAAAAAATAACTGTCGTTTTTACCAAACTAGATAAGTAAATAATTTATTAACCTTTGATATTCATGAGTAATTTTTAATATATTTATTGGATTGATCTAGGACAGGGTGATGAGTATTTTGAATCTCGATAAACTGAATTGGTAGCTTCAACTTATTACTATTTTTTTATTTAAGAAAAGCAATTCAATGAATGACCAAGCTGTATTCTTAGATCGTTTGACTCATTTCATTCTTAGAGTATTACGGTTTAAATTCATTAATTCATCTTCATGTTCGAAACAAATAAGATGATTCAGCGGGATTTTTGTAGATAACTTCCAAAATATTTCTATACATAAAGTCACCAGCACTGAGTTTTTTGTGTGTGTGATCCGTGTTTTATATTAATCGAGGTGGGCACGGTACGTAAACGAAAAGATTTTGAAACATGGGTAAATTTTATGTGAATGGAAGAGATGGGGATCATTTTACGCGCAGGAAAAGTGGCCGCTCACGTGACAATTTTTCCCTCCTCGTTAGTCCTAACGTCTCCATCATCTTTTCCTTTATTTTGGGTTTCCTTGGTCGTCAATGAATAAGATCGGTGGAGGGGATCACAGGTGAGGTTATCCTAATCGTAGGGGACCGACTTTTTTTGTGTGGTCGGTCCAATACCTAACTGCCCATTAAGGGAGGTTAGGAAGAGAAAATGGAAGAGATTGGGACAGATGGTTGGCCACCGTGGCCACTAGGGCACCGATGGTAATATGTCAACTCGGTCGCTGTCTGTGAATGAACAGGAGAGGACGGGGCGTGTCTGTCTCCTTCAATATCTTGACAGATGTTGATTCTTTATGGTTTTTCATTTCCTTTCTGGACTTTGTTTAAATTCGGATGATTCCATTTTCTCTAGGCCAACAGGATGGGAAAGACATAGGCGTTGTAACATATGCTCTATCTATTACAATGATTATTTTTAGAATGTATAATGGACGATAACGTAGGACAGACGTCGTGTAGCATCACCTTCTTTAATTTATTCTTCCAAAAGAAAACAACTCGGTGAAGCTATCGTAAAAAGATGTCAACAGGCTGCGGGGGAGGCTGTCACTTTGCTAGATTCGAAGGTCATTATCTCCACGTGTGAGGTGATACTACTGCCATAAGATAGTTGAAAATGGTCATTTACTGTAAACTAATTTGTCAAGTTCAACACCAAAATAGGAAAAGAAGCCAGATAGCGTTTAACAAAGTTGATTTTATGGTGTTTAATTTCGTCAGTCCCCTTTATTTTATGAATCTATGAAACAAAGCTTCAAACAATGTTAAATATCTTAACGCACCAGTCTCATCCAATTCGTCAATCTTCGATTCAATAGCGATTCAAGGTTACTATATATCAAACAAGATCTTTTAAAAGCTTTCCTGTTACAACTATCATTAACGTATACAAATATTAAGAATATAAGTATACATTTTTATGGTTAGTTGTATATTTAATTATTCTTGGATATGCATTGAGTTTCACGGCTTTCAATTTCGTAAGCCAGTTTTACTTTATAAAACTCGTTATTTAAACGAGTACGTTTATCAACCCCTAACTAACAAGGTCTTCGAGATTTTTCTCTCTACTATGAGTCCCGCCCAATATACATTTTGGCAAATGTCCCATCGAACGTCGTTGGACGTTGCGTCAAACCAAAAACTCTCCAATAAACAACTCCACCCAAACACCAATCATGCTATTTTAAGAATAGAACTGAGTCAAACTAATCATCTCAAAAGATTCTAAAAATTGAATATTTGAGTGATTTTTCCCTTCGAAAGTAAACATTTACAATAAATCAATCTTAAAACATCCGAATGATTCAACAGAAATTTTCTGTTAATTCATTAAAATCAATACGCAAAACACCACGATGGACACATACATAAAGGAATGTTCTTTCTTAAAAATTTGAGATTACTCAACAAATAAATTGTTTTTTCGTAATTCAAATAGAATGATTTTTATATTTTTCTTTATGAAAACCTCCTTTACTCTGAATTTATCTGAAAGACAATTATAAATTATAAATATTCGCCCTTCTAATTTAAGGAAAATTAGTGAACTTCAAAGAGAAAACTCTTAAAATGCATATGAAAAAATCAATAAATTTTTGCACCGATTGAAAAATACTGACACGTTTCAATCAATATATAAAGAGGAAGAACCTTCCTGGTAGCTGTAAATATATTTAACATTAAAATATAATAGTATTGTTTCAATTATTTTGCCATATTAAAGTTACTTATAGATTAAGTATAAATTATAAAGAATTTTGTTTATATTTTAAACCTTTTATAGTGTATAGTTTTATATCAAGTATATTTTTGAACGTAACGTAATTATTCTGGTATGAGAATATTACATATATTTTTACAATGACAGTTTTCCTTTGAAAGAACCGTTGAAAGTTTTCCATTTAAGGATAACAAAACTCGGTTACACTTAAAGAATGACAATTTATATTTTACCCCCACAGAAAATTCTATTAGTTAAAATTCACCTCAGATTCTTTGATGTAAGGGGAATTACAAACATTGCACAGGCCCCAAAAAACCTAATCGCCTCTTGACCTGATTCTTACTTAAAGACTAATACTATTTTTCCAATAATAAGCTGATATAAATTTTATATTTTCCTCAATTCAAAAAGGAATGTGTTTAATGAAAGAAAATTTTAATTGATTTATAAATCTTATATAAAAGTTAAATTTATATGCTGTTAAAAAGGAAAAAAAAAAATAAGCTTAAAAAACAAGTCAGTATTAGTTCAAAATTAATTATTCCATTTAAAATAACTAAAAATTACGAACTGTTATTTGATTTTTCTAACACTTATAAAATGGATTCGATGTTTTCTTTCTCGTTTTAACGAATAAATTCAACATCCATAAAACATACCAAAAACAATGGTAAAAATATTCTGTCCTCCTTAAATCCCATTTAATTCTTGATCAGATTATGAAATTGTTGTGAGATTTGTTGTGGGAATAAACAACTCTTGTGTTTCCTCCAAAATTATCAAATTGTAAACGACAATTTTGTATATTTAAAGTTATTTTGTTTCAAACAGATAGACAGGATAATATCCTATAAGACTGGCCTATTGCTGGTATTAAGAATTCGTGTCAAGGCAAAAGGTGAGATGTTAGAAACATGACTTGTAAATAAAAGAATTATGCAAAACGTACGAAAAATTTTGCATTAGGGAACCACTTAACAATGTCAATCGAATCATTAAGACTTGTATTTTAAGGAGGGAATTTACTAAATGACCTTCTTAACTTAAGACTTCTTGATAGTGTGTGTCATAAGGCGGTTACAAATTTTATCGTGTTGAGTTACTGGCAGAAAATTGCACTCAGTAATTATTACATTCAAAATATACCTATCGTGTTATTGTTTTTCAAAGCGTAAAAGATCAATCTATGTAATTTCCCTTTAGATTTCCTCTAAAACCTTTCACTGAACCGTCATCTACCAATTTATTGTCAACAATGCAGATGGAAGCAGCGAATTGTGACGTAAAAAATCATAGATCTTATCTGCGCCAAGTCTTATTTGGCTACCTGTTGACGTCATTTCGAGCGAAACAATAACAAATGTCCTAATTAATGTTAGTGAATGGGCGATGTTTAGATAGCAATTTCGTCTTTGTTTCTCTTAATCTTTTTCTTTACATTCTCTATGGCGATAATAAACAGAAGGTCACCGTTTTTTTTTTTTTTTTTGTAATTAGAGTTGTTTTATTAAGTAATCAATGGAGCATTTGGTATATTTTCAGGTATTTTGCCGATCTACTAATTAAGTAGAACGGGGGTAATTCGATAAAATGTGAAAAATTATTCATATTTATATATAAAGGATGTAAAACAAAATATATTTTAGTCAAAAAATAAATAGAACGTTTTATCACCAACGCGTGTACAGACAGGAAATATATTCTCAACACAAAACGGTTATTTGCAAGCAAATTGTACCAAAAAATAAAAAATAAAATAAACAATTTTGATATATTTTCCAATAAAGAGGGATCACACAATACATTTATCCAATAAACAGCAAAATAAATAATAAAAAATAAATTGTTGTATGCACAGAAACTTCCTATTAAATTCCATTCAATATAAAACAATTCCATGTCTACAAAAATCATTTTGTTCTTTTAAATTTTTTTTTTTCGGATACAACAATACTCTTTGAATTGAAACTTTATATTAATGACATTAACACTTTAAACACTTGATTATTTTCATCAGTCAACAGGAGCTAAGCTTAACAAGAAAATTTGAAACCATTTCCTCGCTACAAAGAAATGAAACAAAATACAATTCTTCTCTTTCGAAAGCTTCAGAAATTTCGTATTAAAATAGAAACCACAAGAATTTATCTCATTTAAAGATCTACGTTAAGAATTTTATGATTATTTAATGACCACAAGTAGCTTTAAATACGTGTTATTAATAACGAACAAACTGTTTTATTTTTATTTTTTTATTCTTGCTTTTAAAGGTTAAAAATCGTAAAAATTTAATTCTTATCTTAACCTCTCGGTAATGCGATACTTTTAAGATTATATACTACATTGATACTTTTTTAAACATATTTTTCATAAATTCTCGATTATAAAAAGATATTAAAAGTAATTTTATATTAAATTATTAGAAAATATATCTTAGTTTTACAATTTTTCTTCTATAATTATTATTTTTTTTAATCTGGTAACCTTAATCGCATGTTTTATTAAAGAGAAAGACACTAGTTGTAGCTAGTTAGGTCAACTTAGAGGCTCTAAAGCTTTCGAAATTTATAATAATAAAAACGTTAATTCTATAAAGTTGAGGGAAAAAATAAGCATCGATACTAAGTAATTTACCTAATACGTACGGTACTTACTAAACACTATTCTTATTAAGAAAAAAAAGCTGATATTTTACTTTATAATCTGTTATTTGAAGCTTAAATAAAAATTTTAAAAATGATTTTTTATTAACTGGTATGCCACTACATTAATTTAACTAAAAGAAAAGTATAATCTAAATATAGTACTGTATTTAATTTAGTAAACACAACTATAGTGAATAAAAAAAAAAAAAAAAACTTAATAAAGCTAGTTTAAAATTTTGATACGAAAAATGCTAAGAATAAGCTTATAATTAATCCGTTTAGAGTCTAAAATTAATCTTATTCCTCATTTTTAATTTGATTTAATTTTATTTTTTGAGTATTTAGGCCAACTAGTTGTTTATGAAACGTGTCAAATTTCATGAAGTTATTAGAACCTAAACACTTTTCTTTCTTAAAATTAATTTCCTCTGGAGTTTATGGTATTTAAAAAGAAATAAAAAAAAAAGTAAAGCTTTAAAGATAGGCATCGTTACGAAAGATAATCACACGCTTTAACATTCTATTTATTATTCTGAACGGTTTTTACGTGTGGAAGAACAACTCCGACACGTCCTTACTTCACATAATGTATCATATTAACTAATCCTGGCGTAACTGCTCTTTTCACATGGCAAAATCACGTGCTGATTGCCAGACACTCCTCTCATTCTTAAGAGGATACACCCTCCTCCTAGTGTGGGCGTCGACATGTTTTGCCGGTTGTTAGAATTCTCTAGCAGGTAGTAAGATTATAGCCTAAGAGTGTAAAAAAAAAAAAAAAATAGCTGAACGTGTCCTTCTTTATCGGTGTCTCAAAGTAATGTTTTACTCGACTAAAACTCCGAATTGTTGCGTAAATTGTCAAAAGAAAAAAAAAAAAGTCATATAAATACGATAAGTATCGTAGAATTTGAAAATGTGACCGGTTGTCCAGAAACTGTTGAGGATTATGCAATAGAGTAATGTTGCCATCTTCGGCGTGAGACAATGTCTCGATTCTGTTTCACACACGTTACCTTCAAGGATGATAACTTTCCAATAAACTTTCATTTGAGACTATCGCTCTATCTTTTAATTAAGAATTACATAACATTTATCTTGTGAAAAAAAAAGATTATTATTCGTTTTCTTCCATATACTTTTTTCTCGTAAGGATTTAAAGTTGATTAGAATTAAAAATTTAATGTTTTTTTTTTTTTTTATTATTATTTACGTTTCTAGAGAGCAGTTAAGAAGCGAACAATTGTTGAAGCATGCGATCGAACGTTGGAACAAAAATAAAGAATATGAATCACGCACGTATTCTTGACGTCAAATTCGTGATGTAGACAGGAAGATACAGATCACACCAAGGTCAACCGAATTTGGGTGAAGTTGTTGCATGAATGCATCTTCGTCCACATGATGGATCATGGACCCATTACAAGTGCGTAAACAACTTTACAATGAGATTTAACATATCCCAGCAACAGACTGGAAACAATGTAGAAATAAAAATGCAACAATGTTAAATTCTAAATGAAAAAAAAAACATTAAAATGCAAAGAGAATATAGATCATTTTTAACATTTATGATCTTATTTTTATTTCTTTAATAACAACTTAAACATAAAAACTATACTTTGTAATTTATCTATTGTCTGCTTTGTTTGGTGATTAATAAATGTAGAGATGTTACTTTTTTTATTAAACGGACACGCGAAATTTTAACTCATTTTTAGAAAAGATCATTCGAAATTAATTAAAAATATTAATTTTTCAATATAAAACTATATCATAGAACGTTTAATTATTTAATAGAAGAGAAGAAACGAAGTCATCTTAAGAAACAAACGAAAGTAAAATCACCTGGAGGTAATAAAGCTCTTTTAAAAAAAATAATAATAATAAAAGCAGTCGAAGGACTTTGGTATTGAAAATAACGAAGAACATTATAACTTCATTTGATTTATTTCAAGTATCTCATACGAGAGAATCGGCGAAAAGGCCGACAAAACACAGAACAAACAAAGGTTCGGTTTACAGAAAGGGAAAAGAAAACAGGAAAAATAAATAAGAATTTAACCCATCGCCTGGAGTAAATAAGATAAAAAAAAAAAAAAAAGATATGGATGTTCTTTCCAAGGTCAGTAGTTGAGTCTCGACCTTGAAACAACCAATGATACGGGAGAGAGAAAAGCATCGTTGAATGGTAAATAATTCCGACTCTGCACGCGTCGCTAACAGACCACTGAAAAAAAAAAAAAACTTATCTAGTGACCACGTTGCGAAGTAAGCGGCGCGTAACCGAAGCGAGTGTATTGCTGGAAAGCTAATGATGCCAAAAAAAAACAATTTTTCTCTCTTAGCCAATGTTAATTGGAAACAATAAATGAACACTTTGTTATCTGATAGTCTCTCCCTGATTGAATTGAAATTAATTTCGTCTACAGAACTTCTGACTACGAATTTTTCCTTTAATTCTTCCATTCGTTAACATAAGATATTCCTTTTATTTCTTTTAATAGTTAATTCTTTCTGGAATGTATTGAGCAGTTGATCCAAAAAATAAAAAAATTAAAAGGAGATTTAAATTTTTAAAATGCTAACAGAGAGGAGAGTAAAAACCAGGAAGAAAAAAAAATTAATTTTGTTATATGTATGCATACATAGAATTATGCTATCGCTTCTCGATAGGTGTTCACCATTATTTTAATTGGTAATATTTAAAAAGAAATATTCATCTTCATCAGCATAACAAATTCGAGTGATTAAAAGGGATATTGGATGGTACGCGGAACTGCCATTTTCCGGGATAACGTTTGCCTGTTGGCACTGTAAATGAATGGTGCCGTAGCCACCACCTGTGGAACACAAATGACCGGACTTTAAGCCATATCCGGTTAATTTTTTTTTTAAATTTTCGCAATAATCTTCTGGAACAAATCGAAAATTAACTTTCCGTAACACATACGAATGGATTTCTGAAGACTCTTTTTACAAACACACACACACACACGAAAAAAACTAAAGTATCTTTAAATGATATATTTATGAGTTTCAATTTCACTTTTTTAAATAAAAAAATAAAAAAATAAATAAAAATAACGTGTGTTAAACTGATTTCATCCATCATGAATGAGTTCTTCGTAGCGAAATTTCATATTTTTAAATTTATTTTTTTACTTTTTTGGGCGAAACCTTTTCTAGAAAAATCCTGACCAGGAAGTGAGAGGTAGGTGGCAGCTGCCTTTATATTTGGCCATCTGCACTACTTCCGCTGCAGCCTCGGTCTCACGTTTTCAGGGCGACATCCCGCCATCTGCAGCCACCTAAAACATTGTTGTCATACCGGCAACGAGCGGATGGAAAGTAATAAAATAACGAGAATGTAAGAAGACTTCCGAAAGCGGAGATGTTTCTTTGAGCATCCCTATCTACTTTCCAATGCCATACCTCAGGAGATGAGACCATAAAGCTTCCCACCTTAGAAATTTGTGAAAAATCACTTCCTTCATTTTTATCCTGATTCAGATAAGAATTTCATTCTGAACCTCACATTGCATAATACTTCATTATAAATTTTTCCAGCCGCAAAAAAAAAATAAGAAATTTTAATCACTAAATTTATAGACTTTGATGTCATTTTTATTTAAAAGTACTTGGTAAATGTAATTATCACCTGGTTAAAGAAACAAGAGCGTAATGCTGGTTTATTTTTTTTTTACCACGCACCAAAGCTATGCATTATCATTTTAAATGCAATTAACTAGATTTACAACAACACCTGATGCAGTTAGCTTTGTATGCAGTATAAAGTACTAATTAAAAAATAATGCAAAATATTATCTTAAAATTTTTTCTTAAATTATTAAATTGCGTATGTTTTTCTAAATTTAAATAGATTTATAATTTATGGTTAAGAATTCTGACTAAGCTATAATTCATCGTAATTTAGAACTATCAATTAGCATCTTTTGTCGTTTACTGTTTCATGAGCCAAGTTCTCTTTTAATATTTCTTGTATTATTATTATTATTATTATTCATTTTATACATTGCTGCAGAAAGTGTAGAGAATCTTAAGCAGTAGCCCTTGACATAAAGCCTGTGGGCTTCACCTTTAATTAAATATAAGATAGTTGAATGTCTTCTTTTACTTTATGGATTTGGCCCTTGAAATTTAATATATGGCAATTTACTTTGTTTAATTTAAATGAATATCATGTATAATGGAGAAAGTTATTACGGCCATATTTTATAATCATAAAAATAATTGTTTTTTAAACGACGGATATTAGGTAGGTCCGTATATCCGCCATGTGGTATCCATCGTATTAGCTTTAGGCAGAGGGTGCTCTCTTTTCCGGAAGTGTTTGCTGTTCATTCCAACTGACAGAAACCACACGATAGCATTAAACACTTCGGTTGATGTGGCGTAAAGTCATAAAAACGCGGACTGACATACAGAGGGGACCTGTCCCACCCTCTATTTTTGAGGTGACACCTGGAAGATTCGGAAACCACAGGGGGCCAGCCTTAAAAAAAGCTCAACCAGGAAGCGGAGCAGAAAAACATCTCAAAACAACTTGCTCTTTCTATCCACGGTACATGAATCACAATAGTAGACGCCCCTCGGTATGACAGCGCACGAAAGCAAACACCATCCGCACTAGATGGATTTCATTCCTCCCTTCCATGTGTCTATTTCTCTTTTTACCCGCGGGAGGGAAATTTAGTGTTTTTTTTTTCCGCCAACCATTCATAAGAACCTGTGCGTCCTACCAGAAGGCAACTTAGGGATTAAAGAGGAGGGCAACACCACCTGCTTCCAGTCGAATAAACAAGTGAAAAGCGAGAGAAACATTTAAAAAGTATTAGTAAAAGAAAAAAGAAAACAACTTGTTGAAATTAATGTTGCAATTAAATCTTTTGTTATATTAGATATTTTTATTTTAGCATTAGGATTTCGTAATAATAAAAAAAAATTCCTTTTGAAAAGGTTTTATAAATACTTTATAAATAGAAAAACATTAAAAAAAATAACTTCCATATAATTTGTAAAGTATTCTTTTTATGTAAATATAAACATAATTTTGTTACTGCACGAAAACAGATCTTTCTAAAATGCTAAAATAAATAAATACCACTTATTTATTCAATTATTAAATAATACAGTCAAACCTGTCTGTAACGACTGAGCAATTTTTCCTTAGTAGACAGGTTTCCACTATATACAGGTTTGATTGTATATATTTATGTATACATGCAGAACTGCATTAACATAGGACTATTCAACTATGGCTGAGGGGCCTCGCCTTCTTAATTAAGGCCTCATCTCAATGCTCATTAACCAATGCCTTTGTTCTTTATCCGAGTCTCTATAAATTGGACGGGCCTCGGAATCTGCTTACACATAGAATTTTTTTTTCTGTATACTTCTTGAAAATTAATTATTATATGTTATTTGTATATGAGAAATGAAAAGTTAAAAAAATAAATTAAAATTTTTGAACTGTTTCAATGTGTTAATTTTCGCGTAAAGGTAAAAAAAATATTGTTATATATAAATATATATAATTCATAATTATAAAAAATAATTTATTTTTATCACATTTATTGTTTTATTTTTAAACAGTTCATAACATAATGAAATAACACAAGAATTAAGACGAAAACAATAATCGTGTTTCATTAAAAAAAAAAAAAAAACTGTTCAGAAGTTGAATGTTTAGTTTTTCTCATACGAATTCTATTATTATCTTGATTTATACGTTTTAAAAATAATATCTAATTAAATAATTGAAAAGACAATGTCACTGTTAATTATAATTATTGAGAAAAGAAGATATTAATTCACAAATTAGCTTGTTAAAAATACTTTTTTTTTTTTTTTTTAACTAAAACCTAAAGAAAAAAAATTTCAAATTATGTATAGATTCATACAGAACTGCACTGTTTTTCGAAAATCCTTTACAGGGACAAGACACAACTTTTTAATCATTATTTTTCAAAGTGTTGATTATCTTTACAAATTTTCTTTCCATAATTCATTTGCTGGCAGATAGGCAGCGTGAGAATATTTCAAGAATATGATTTATTAATAGCGTTATAAGGAAAGAAAAAAACGTACAGAAGTCGTTTATTTAAGTGTACGTAAGAAGAAGAAAAAAAAAACACAGAAAGACTTAATGCTTAATTCGTCTTTTCACGCCACCTAATTCTACTACTAATTCAGTTTCCTTCTCATGATTTGCCGTCCTGTTTACTAACTTTCGCCTGCAGGTAGGTCAAGGTCATTTCGCTTGTTTTGGTGGTTCCTCGGGGTAATCTCGGTTCCCCCCTTCTTCCGCGTGAGAAACATCCCCCGGAGTCACACGTGAGATTGCGCGTTACGCTTGGCAGAATGACGACAGTCGTTAGACTCGTTACCGCCTTTCACTGTTTCTTTCGTCATCTTTTGCTATACTGGCGCCAGCTTGTCCCACCGCATAAAAATCTCTACTTTCTCATTTCTTTATAGAAAACTTTAACGATTTATAAAAATGGCAACAAACATATTATAATCTCTCTCTCTCATCTAGTTTCTTTAGTTATTGAAAAGTTTTTTTTTTTCAACTTTTAATAAGTACTTTTTCCGGCTAATAGCCAGGAAACGAGTGTGTATCACCTGTAGTCAGACCGATCACGTGTGTGTCCGTTTTCCGGGTTATCGTGTAAATAAGTAGCAGGTGATAGGGCAACACCTGTCTCCTAAACACCAACGACTATTGTCAGGATAGCCCAACTATTAATTTGTTTTGCATTCTGGAACCAAAAATGGTTTCCGATGTGTATCAGTTTTTAAGCTATAGTAAAGAACGCAGATAAATTGAAAACAACCGGTGATTAAATTAAAGATCTGTGGTACAGATGAAAAAGAAAGAAGAAGAAGAAAAGGAAAAATAAAAAATAAAAACTAACACAGATAAAGGTGTAGTCTTCCGACAAATAAACAGCTATAATTACTCATGTGGAAAGTTCTTTCCTCGACTTTCTTCCTTTCCCGAGGGCAACAATTGTCCTTGAATTGAAAAGACCATCTCTTTTTTTTTTTTAACTCCGCTTTCGTATGTTCTATGGAAAGAGTTAATCGTGGAAATTTTCGAAATCAGTGGAAAATTCTGTGAAGCACTGTTTCTAGTACTCTTACAATTCGATTTTTCACTCGAAACAGTATCAATTTCGAGATTATAGAACATTAATTAAGTCGTTGAGAAACTAGAAGAGCGTCAAATTGATCGATAAATTAATAGGATAAAAATATTTTAAAAGCCTAGAATGCTCGTAAAATAAAATGATAGTTATTCTTAACTTTGACACATGTTAATGGAACACGATATCACGATCCCCTCATTATTTTCTTCTACTTTTATTGCACCATCACGCAGGAATATTTACTAAAGTCTAGATTATGTTAAGTTGAACTATCTAATATTTTTTTTTTATTGTTGTTTAACAATTCATTCATCCTATCTTTTAATTAATTATAAAAAGATCAACGTGAGATTTTTTTTGATAGAATGCCATATATTACACCAGATTTTTGCCTCGAGCAATTTTAATAAAGAGGATTTTTCCCGCGTAATTGTTCTCTCAGGAATTTACATAATTGCCTATAAGCAGAAATATCACTATGACGTAGTCCGAACAAGTAAATGCTTTTCAATGAATGCGTATTTCTCCTATTTACGTACGTATATTAAAATTTTATCATCAAGGTCATTCTTCCGAGAATTAATGAGATAAAAAAAAAAGTGATTTGCCAAGATTTGGATTTGATAATTAAAATTCTTCGAACAGCGAAGGCCTTTTAGTTTATTTTTTTATTATTATTTGTTTCTTTAAGCATATAATTCTCTTTTAAACCAACGATAAACTAGAAATATCGGCTAAAAATTCCCATTAAAAACAGCGTATGATTCGATTACAATTTAGTAGAATCGATTGAAAAATAGGAAGTTAAAAATCGATGTATAAATTTTCGTAAAAATACTTAGCCAATAATCGTGATTATCGGTGACATCATTTCCGTTTCGACTTCATCTTTTCTGGACTTTTGACCAAACATGGAACTTGATTCTGTTAGTATTTTATATGGAAATTTTTGTAACTCGACGACCGGAGAAATATCAGCTCGGACGAGACCGTTGAGTTAAAAGGAAATGTGTTAACGTCACGTTCGAGGGTGCCCATTAACCGGACATAAAGTAACCCTTGAACGAGGTCTATAGTTTGGATATAGATCGTATTTAACGTGTTGCAATAACATTTTGATACAGCGTTGTGAATCACGAGATGTCAAAACAGAAAAAAAAGGAAGTAAAAACAAACAAATCTTTTAAATATTTAAAAATACAATAAGTTATAAGGTACGAAAATTAATTCAAGGCTTTATAATATATTCATTCATTACACGTTTGAATTACAGTCGATTCCCCTATAACACTGTTGATTATTCCGTTTTATATGAATTCCATGTTGTACGAGTCACTTAGATTTTACAAATACATGAGACGTTCATAGCCCGGCATACGTATTTGTAAAATCTAAGTGACTCGTACAACATGGAATTCATATAAAACGGAATTATAAACAGTGTTATAGGGGGGTAAACTGTATTATGATTATTCTTTTATGCGCAAATACAGAAAATAAATTTAAAAAAAATATAAAAAAATACGTCGAATAAACAGAGATTCCTACTAAAATTTATTAAATATTTCCTCGGCAGATGGCACAATAAAACATTTTACGCATTCGTCTCAAAATGGCTGATATAATTATTATATCAAATATATTAAAAGATATACTTAGCGGATGAATTGATGCTGATAGAGTTATTATTTTTGAATAGTTCAAAAAATTATCTAACGCACCGCTTTGTTTGCTTATAGATTATTATCTATTCACGAATTTATTAGCATATCCTTTGAGTGGATTAGATGGTATCTAGCGATGCTTAACTCGTTTCTCGACATATTTCTGCTTAAAGATTTATTAATGCTTGTTCTACAAGTTTCGCTTCTCGATTCCGAAAAGGAATTTAAAGAAATTTTCGTATTTGGAAAATGTTTAAACGTAGTAAAGTTCACTTAAAAATTAGGGTGGACGAAAAAAATTATAGTATTTAAAATTTATATGCGTTTCTATAACCGTAACGTTCTTCTGTCCGAGACATGAACGGGGAAAGTTTCCTCTTAACCTATATACGAAACGTCACGCTTTATGTCACGCGTGACGAAATTTCTAGGTCTGAAAGAGTTTCCTTTTCGTCTTTAACCGTCCCATAGGTCACGGCCTCCTTACCTAAATGTCAAGAACTACTTTTCAAGGTCATCACGCGTGACGATGCATCTCTCATGTCCGTTATTTCATCCAAATCGAATCAACCAAGTAAATCGTGAAGGAATTTTTATCCGACTACTAATATACCACCGAGAATTAATTCATAAAGTTAAGCTGTAATTAAATTTAAACAAATATTTAAGCTTTTTTTTTTACAGGTATGAAGAAAATTTACAGTATTGAGAAATATCAGATAATGTTCTAATTAAAGTAAAACTTTATATTAAAATAACCAACAAAGTAGAGTGGAATATAAAGAAAGAATGATATCACTATATTTCCAGAACATAAATATCTGATAAGGGTATTAGTCATCTCCTGTTTACATGCGGTTCTACGTGACAAGATCAAGCCACGACCAATGGAATATTTCATCATTCTATCGAGCGACAGAGCAATCTGACAGATAAACATAAAAGTTATCGAGTTCCGAAAAGAAAAAAAACTTAATAGAAGAGATATAAAACATCAGGTGATTGATATAAATCGAAAAGTAGAGTTATACAATGGATACTGTCATCAGACAATAGAGTAACAATAGTTTAATAACTGATAGAGTTAGAACTATAAGTAACATAGATGAAAACAGAACTTACTAGTGTTAATCTTTTTACGTGAACAATAAAAAATACATAAATCAACATTAAACGTGATTTATGATCTTTTAAAATCTCGTATCTAAAGTAATAATTACCTGGGTGTAGAGTTTTATAACATAAAACAGAGAGACAACGCCTATGTTTTTTTTTTTAATTCTATTAATATATTCTTGGTGTTAATATATTTATTAACAGTACTAAAAATTACTGTGTTTAAGAATTATCGAAAATTACAACAGATGGCGCTAATTTAGGATAACGGCAAAATTAGTACATATATTATTATTATTATTATTTTTTTTTTTCATTTGAAAATAACGAAATATATTTATTATTTAATTTTTTTAAATAGGAAGTTCGTTCTTTCACATTACAAAATATTCAGAGAAATGTCAATTTTTAGGGAATTTTTTTTTTTGTAAATTTATCTCGAATAAATAAATAAATTCGAGTTAAGTAATGCGATTCCTTTTAAAATACTCGGGAAAATTTAACTTGTTAGTATACCTTCAATTTATATTATTTAAAAAATAAATAAATAAAATAATATCCTCTTAATGAAGGTATATATATGATCTATTATGAAACATGAGTTTGTATTGTTTGTTCGAATTTTTAAATCAGATTTAAATTTCGTTTTGTTTTGTTTATTGTCGTAATAATTGTTTTGGCATTCTCCTGTTAGGTCATCAAAAAAAAATATTGTTTATATTATTTATAAACATTTTTCTTAAAACAATTTTAAGTCAGTTAATTGGGAGTACATATTTAAAATTTTTTTAAAATTTTTTCTTTTCTCTTTGAAGCATTCAATGGTAAGAAAGAGGGGGGGAAAAATGATTATAAGTGCCAAGTTTTCAATAGCGAGTGTTAAATTTTTAACTTGTTTTCAAATTCCAATTTCTCACTAAAGTAGAATTTGTTGTATTTTAAGATTTCGCTTTAGCAAACTTCATTAAAATGAATATGTAAGCCAGATTTTAGTGCCAAATATGTATGCCAAAATTCTTGATATATTTAGCAGGATTTTTTTTTCTTTCTTCTTTCTTTTCACTGGAAGGCCAGTCAATGAATTCGCGACTTTTCCCTTTCATCATCTATAATCATCTTTCCTCTTGTTGTAAAAGGATGCTGTAAAATTGGAAACATAACTATAAATATATAACTTATATTAAGCTACAGTTCTTCGAAGTATAAAAGTAGGAAGCTGTATTATTATTACGACTTCTACTTTTTATTTAAAAACCGAAAATTTCCTTATTTGTTGTCATTTATTTTCGCTGGAATTTCTTGAGGTTCGTATGTAGAAAACAATATAAGATACACAAACTTTACTATTAATCATAAAACCGTAAAGTATCGGTTAGTGAAAATAAAAAGTTGGCCCTGGTGAAAGGAAAAAAAAAAAGTTAAAAAAGAAAAAAAGAATGATGACTGGAGGCAAGTTTCGAGAAAGTCAATCAAGGTTGTAGTTGGTTGTAGTCCATTTATATCTATCAACCAAGCATGTCCAATAGGCAACAGGTGGTTAAAATAAGCTCAAAAGTTTTTGATTCAAGCTTGTTTTGCTACTTTTAGTGACAGGGCATAACATTCTACTTTAAAATATTAATTAAAATTTGTTATTTTAAGTGTATTACTCAAGCTATTTCGTACGTAAAAATTGAGAAAAAAAAATTAAATTTAAAGAGACCTTAAAAAATCTTTGCAATTTTACCCTTTTTTTTCTAAAGAAAAATAAAAATATAAGACATTTCTGTATATATAGCCTATATTTAATTATTTATAAATAAATGTCAAAGATTAATTCGATTTTTAATTATATTGCAATACATTCCTATGGTTTCTCGACACCGAAATGATGTTAGCAAACATTATTTACATAGAATGGTACTATTGTGTAGGAATGAGTGATGAAGAGCGATGTGACACGTGTGATTTGTTCGGAAAAAAGTCTCGAATTTTTCCGATAATCCAATAACGAATTTAGAATGCAAGTGGTCTTTGTCAGTTTCATTAAGTCAGCATAACAAAACAGAACCGTCACCTTTTATTTTCATTTTTTGGCAACTGTTATTTGCCGTTAAAAAAACACATCAAAAACGGTTAAATGATAAATTACGATTGTAACTTTTTACATCAGATTTTTATAATTTATATTATACAATATATCAGGAAATTCCAAAATGAAATTAGGATAAACTTTACTTATTTATCGAGCGACCTTCGTACGCATACAGATATTTATTTCTCACAATAAACAGCGACTGGTTTCTACAGACGTAAATAACCTTTCGTACATTTATCACGGGCTTTCCAGAGGCACCACACACAGAGATAGGAGTGCCATTTAAATGAGACTCTCAAGGTTGGTGCAACCGTGATTCGAATCCGGAAAAGTTGAACGATCATCTCGTATTCGACTTTCCGGATTAACAGGTTTTTCAATCTGTTTAGTGACGCAACTGTTCGGTTGTTGTTGAACCCGAGACCTTAAAAAATCTTTGCAATTTTACCCTTTTTTTTTCTAAAGAAAAATATAAAATTTCTTTCGAGTAATAAAATAGTTGAAAAATTCAATTTTTATAGAGAAAAATTAATCTAACATTTTAAAATATAAGACGGGGGAAAAAACAGAATAAACAGTAACTTGGTCACTAGAAATTACTAGAAAAATGTAATATCTGTTATTCGAATAGGTTCGGAGTTCAAGTGAGTGTCGTATGATGGAGGTCGCGGGTTGATCGTCTTATCGTGTTTATAAGATAACGGCGCAGGTTCAAAATTGTCTGCAATACAGATATAGTTACTATATCTGACAGTATAGCGGCGCAACAAGAGATTTATCACTCGAGAAAAGGCAAGACTGTTTACAAAATGATAGAAAATAGTCATTCGGGTTTGGTTAGTCGAATAACAGGCAAATTGTCAGCAAGAATTAGGGACCTCGAGAATTATGACTCCCTCTTGTTAGGAGGGATGGTAACCATCCTTCAGCAAATTGCCGTCTATGGCCCCGCTAAAATCTATCCCATTGGTGTAAAGTTATGCTAAGCGTTGATAACGGTTGGACAACACAGCCGGCAGTCTGGATTTTGTCGTCTTCGACTGCACTGTCACAATAAACACGTCGACGGAAAGGGTCGTGGGAAGAAAAGAAGGATCTGCATTCTTGAGACAAAGTTGATGATGCCAATAGTGCTAAAAATCGATTTACTTGAAAGAAATTGTCTCCTTGTCTGTTCTAACGTCTAAAACAGATTTATGGCATATAAATCTATCACTGAATTTGCCATTACGTTAGTTTAAAACTGAGAAATATAGCCCGATGATAAATTTTCCGATACGATAATCGTAATGAGAAAATTACAACTATGCCATACCATAATTTTAAACGGCAACGAAAAATTTTAATAATTTTTACACATAAAGTGTAAATATTTTTTATTTAGGTTAATTTGAATATTCGATGCGAGTAATATAGCGAGTTGAACTGTAGGCTATAGTAAAAATGTGCCACCGGAGCACCTTGATGTAGGGGGGTTGTTATTAAAACTCTTCTTATCACGTTCTACACCTAACCTTTCCTAACAACACAATATCCATTGTGACCCAGAAGGAGCGCTCTGTGGGTCATTGGCATTATTGTCCATTTTTAAAAGCCGACTTGCACCAGTGTCGGGACAGGTTTGAAAATTTAATTCAAGGATATTTTAATCACAAATTTTTTTTTTCTCTTTAATATAATAGAATTACTTTTACGATTTGAAATGAAAGAACAAGGGAACAACTAAAAAATCCTAACAGTTTAAAATTCACGTTACGTCGATTCGAACTGGTAAATTATCTAGATATGACATTGTATAAACCGATCACCTTCAAAAAGTTAAAAATTCTTTGAACAATAAAGACAGACTATAAAAAAAAAATTAGGAAAATTTGATTTATTAATATTAATGAGTAATTAACTTTTTGAGAAAGAGCCAAAAACAGAGGGAAAAAAAATCCTAATATTAAGAACACTGAACCAAACAAAATTGGAAGAAAGAAGTACAACAAAAGTAGGACACAAATAGCACGTTATGTTTCGTTGTTACTAAAGTGGACTATAACTATGACCTCTTGGTGGTCGGTTGGAGTGCGGTCGTACCACTCGTTATGTAGAATGGAAGGGAGGATAAGCAGGATGAGAACGAAATTAGAGATTACATGCAAAGAACGGTTTGTAAACAACCGGTAGCAGATGGTGTATCGTGTTCTTGATTATAAAAAAAAACAAAGAAATGAAAAAAATATATGGAAAAAAAAAGATCTAACAGAGCAAAATAAATGGATGTTTTTCTTCCGCCGGGTGAAGATACATGGGAATCACGCGGAAGAAATTTAAAACTATTATTATTACGTTATTTAGGTTAATGTAGATTTGTCTGCCATATTTTAATTTTAATCTGTTAACGGACATATTAATAAAGTTATTTATCTGAATAATGATAAGTAGCCTACGTGTTTTTCGAAGCGCTAAGATTGGATGTCTGCCAGCTTGGGAATTATCGTATTTCATTGTTCAGCTAGAAAATATTGAAAAAAATCCCCAAGTTAATTAAATACTTATATTAACGATGTATTGTTAAAGCTTTAAATATACAGAAAAACAATAAATTTTATCATTATGTTAACACCTTATCAAAAGTTACCTTTTTGTCTAGGCGTATCTATTTGTAAAATAGAACTTTATATCATATTAATATTATAAAAATTACTATTGTAATATTAAAAGATATTTTTATTTTTTGTAAGAAAAATATTTCATGTAATCTCCGTAAATATTCAAAATATTTTCTATTCTATTTTAATTGAAAAATTAACTAATCGAAAATAATTAGCTTAAATTTAGAACGATTAGCGGAAATTTACTGCAGAAATAACACTTTACAATATCTTTGTAAAGATAAGAATCATAAGGTTTTATTATGTAGTGATTAAAATATCAATTGAACAAGATTCTTCTTTACCAGTTTGAATTTAATCCAGTTTCTGTATTAAGAAATAAACAGTTTGATAACTTTGTAACATATATTGTTTCTTTCGATAAGTTCTTTCCCGCTTTTTAATATATAAGATAAAGTAAACAATTACATCCATGGGCAATTAATATATGGCTCTTGAAAATGTCTATGTTTAAATGCCCTATATGTTTTACTTAAAAATCATTTCGTTTTAAGTGATCTTCTAGTTTTTACCAATTATCTAGTAATGTTTTTGCACAACTGAACCGGAAATGGACGTCGCAACAGTAAGATGATATTCGAGTGAGGAGGGTTAGAGAGGGAGGAGAAGCCACATGTATAGTAAAACAAGTGGCAGTCCGATCTGTAGGCATCACGTTACGAACTGAGTGGTCTGTCCTAGATAAGGCAGTTCTATACCATCATTTACCAATGAGATATAAATAGACAAACTTAGAATTGTCTGTTTACCATAGGAAAGTCTGTTTGCTTTTCTTTTTGACCTCTTCTTACTCTACTGGTAAGCGTAGCGAATTTGAATTTTTTCCTCCTTATAATCATGTTGCGCTATTTTTTAAGCCAAATTTGATTAATCACTTCAAAGTTTTTTTTTTTATATGAGAAAAAATGTAAGCCTATGTACTAAGCCTATTTTTAAGTTCTTATTGAAAAAATCTCTAAGAATGTTAAAGAACTTAAAAAAAAAAAAAAACATAAACACGTGATTATCCTTCTAGAAAATTATAGAAAAATTGAGATAAATATCTTATATAAAGTTACATCTAAAACACACACTCACATAGTCATAAAAATTATAAATTATTAGAAACCGTAGGAATTCCTAATTATGCCACATTGTATAATTTACTAGGATGCAGTGAATAGGACGATGATCTTTAAAGTAAAATAAATTGGGGTCAATGATCCCTATGGGCGAGAGGAACTGGGAAATTACGTCATTGAAGTATACAGTGAACCGGTCGACATTTGGTTTCGAGTTTCGAATATAGTTTGTGAAAGATCCCGAATTAACACAGAACAGTAGAACGGAATATTCCACCTGTTATGGCCAAATTCCAGAAAGCTAAATAATCTCTCCGAGATCGTATTAAAGTATTATGTCTTTCACACCGGAAAGAAAATTTTAAGTCTTTTAAACAGAAAAGAAAGAAAAAGTTTCTAAATTCGGGTTTTGAGAAAGTGAGAGCGAGATGTGCAAGGTCGTCCGACTCGTATCGAGTCCCGGATGTAATCTCCCGTAGATGGACCCCCTCGCTGGACCACATTCCATCGTCGTTGTTAATAATCTCTCTAGCCATCTTGTCCAGCAACTACATTTCGAATGCAAACACCCTTGATTCGGCCCCAACTAAATTCAAGCTAGTCTTCCATATTCAAATGTACTAGCTCGATAAGCCGGTTTTTAAAAAGCCGGCCCTCCCAAACTGTATTCTATACATTAATATGCTATCTTTTACTTTTCAAATTAAGGTAGTCTTAATATTAATTCTACACAATTTTTAAACATTAATAAAAAGTTCCCATTAAACGTGGGCGAAGAAAGAGAGGTTTGCAAAGTGAAGGCGGAGGCGAAGTTTCGGGGTATAAAAACTTTATTTTATTTCTAGCATTTATTAGATACATTTAAGACACCCGAAGCAATTAATTCTATTAAATGCCTAAGAGATTACAGAAAATGACTTATGCAAATTAATGGGTACAATGTCCTCCGAACGGTTTAGTAGAAAAAGAGTGTCAAGTAGTTACTGACGCAAATTTTTAAATAAGTTTAAAAAAAAAAATAAGATTGTGTTACAGATTACGTTATAATAAGTACTGTTTAATCTTCACTGATACATTAGCGTTTGTGTATATTTTATTGTTTTTTAAAAATATCAAATACCGTATCGGTATTCTGTAATATATTGAAATCGTATGAGAAAACATCTGTATGTAAGTTTGTATATATGCAAACGTTAATGCGACAATTAAGATTCAATTTATGAATAATTGGCATTGGTAGTTATATTAATCTAAATGCATAACTATTCTATTTTTGCATATAGATGTAATGCCGAATTGCACAATAATAAATAATTATAGGTTTATTTTTTCTGTGAATTCGATAATTGCATAAAGCCTAATACCAAAACAAATGACATGATTAGCAATTTAAAGTACTGTATATGAATGAATTTTCATTCGCAAATAGTCCCGGATGTAATATCAAAACATTTTTTTGGGGGGGAATAATTTCAAACACATAACTATTATCGTTTTTTATATACATCTTTTTTAACGTATTTTTAAGTACAGTACAGTATATAAGTTTAATATATGATTCAGTGAAAAAGAAAGAGGGGAGAAAAAAAAATAAAAGAAAACAGAATAATGAATTGATAGATATTTTAGAAAGAAAATAAATTGGTCTTTATCCTCGTAGGGGTGTGCTAGAGCACCCCGAGTACTCGATTCCCTTACCGAGACCTCGTTTAATGATTCTTGGACTCCAATCTACACCCGATAACACGGGTCAGGTTAGAGAACCTACGCTTCCACGTATTTTATGATGACATACATTTTACAGATCCATAAATATATAGTTATTTTAAATGCCATATATTTGGAATTTACGCATCGAAAAAGAAATATTTCCTCGATAAGCAGAGAAAACGGTAGAGAATGCGTATAATGTATGTATGACATTATCCATGAATGGTGACCTTGTCTTTGGGAATAGACAGGAATTGTTTCACAAGAACCGTTTACTCGAAACAACTGAATAAAACAATGGCTTGCATATTTTTAAAAATGTGCAGCGTACTAAAATGGCATAATTAATTACACTCGACTTTCAGTTTTCTTTCAAGAGTAATATGCATTCGAAGTGAATCAACTTTTTTTTTTTTTTTTTTAATTAATACTCTTATTCACTTTCATCTCAGAGAATTCAGTCGAGATATATAAAAAGTTTTTCTTCCATTTGCTGTATTCTCAATTTAAAATTAATCCCAGTATTAAAGATATTAAAGACATGAGGAATTTACAGACCTATTGTACAGTACAAATGAGTGTTTTAAATACTTTTTATATTAAGATAAAAAATAATTTATTTAATCACAGTTCATCAGAATTACATAATATATGAAAAAAAATAATTATATTAAATAATTGTTTATTATTATATGATCCAATGAATGGAAGACAATAACAAAAAAAGTGTATAAATATTAAGTCAAGCGTGCCACACATCTTTTTGCATGGTGTCATGAAGTTTCTGTACGATAATTGTCACATCTGTTCGGATATTGATAAATAAAACGCTGGGATCTAATGCCAAATGCTTGAATCCATTAAAAAAAACTTAAAACCAGTTCATTTTTATATTTAAAAAAGTTCCGATTTGTGACAAAAAATTCTGTTTATTAACGTTATATTCGTTTTTCTATGTCATTTAAAACAGAATGGATAATATTTCATAGTTTATTAAATAAGAAAAAGTTAATTTTTAATAGAATATGATTATAATTAACTTAAGATCTCAGCTAATATTTAAAAATAAAATAAAAAGACAATTTAGTTGTATATTCCGTATCATCAAAAAGTGAACAACGATGCGCTCTTAAACTTCACACTATCACTTTTCACCATGAATTAAAAGTTTTCTTTTCCTCATTTAACGTTATCGACCTTAACTTCTTTAAAATTAGTTTTTTTTTTAATACGCTAGTAATCTTCTTATACCATTAAACAGGACACGCGCGTATATAGATACGAGGAATTAACCCCTTTGCATATTGTTATTTTTCATCATAGAAGCGTACAAGTATAAAACATGAATAATATTCATAATTTATGAATCATCCGACTATAGGTCAACAACCAATTAATTATAACTAGATAGCAGTCACATTCAGGCGTAATAATGAGAAAGTATATCGTTCAGCATAACAAAATAATTACCATTTATTTGAACGGATTGAATTACTTTATTCTTTTAAAGATCATTACGTTAAAAACTGTTATACGGTATTTGCTTGTAATATTAAATAACTACTCTTTGTAACTTGACCTATATATTTTCTATTATTGATGGATAATTAATTAAAAAATCATCTCATTTAATTTTATCATCTTCTCACTAATATATTTAATATATTAATATACCTTAATTTTTATATTTTATAATAATATTGTTGAATAGATAATATTTTTGAAAGTTTCTATTTGTAATTTTATAAAAGGAGACACGTGTCAAATATAAAAAATAAATTAATTAAATTAGAAGTTTTGAATTGAGTTATACAAGAAATTGTTTGAAATTTAATGGAATAATAAGGTTTGCAATGAGATATGAAGAGCAGAAAAGAAATAATAATATATTAATAAAGATAATAAGAAACAGGATAAGGCATTATTAAATAGAATATTCAAGGAAATGATGAAAAGTATGGTAAAAGGAGACATGTCTGACATATCTGATGAAAAATCTTATTACGTAACTTCAAAAGAGGACATGAATATGCAAATATGTCATTAGAGAAACAAATAAAAATCTACTAGTTTCTTTGCATAAATATGCAGTTTAGTAATGATACAGAAAAAAAAAAATCGGATGATATTAGGAGAAAATATCAGTCATACAAGATGAATATAAATACTGTTATGATGGCTTATTGCATTAATTTTTACGTTTATAAATATTTTTTTTTTTTTTGTTAAAATGAAGCCAAAAATATGCAAAAAATATTCAATTAAGATAAAATGTATAAGTGATCCTTTTCGTTAGGTGTATTCTTTCTTACTGATAAGCCAAAAATGGTGCTTTTTTCTTTTTTTTTTAATTGAAATTTAATCATCTACACATACAGTATATAAGCCTACTTATAAATAAGAAAAAGAAAAAAATTTTTTAATGATTTGACTGATAAAATTACATCTATTTACTCTATACTTGTAATTACTAATGTCTTTTTAAAGTTTTTATCAGACATATTAGTGAAATGAACGGAAGAGAACAACGTCGAATTATATTTATATTTAAAGACGTGTTCTCAACACACTGTTCCTTTGAAAGCTTAGGGATTAGATGAGACGGTTGACTAATTTTCCGTTTCATTAAAGAGATGTTAATGAAAGTAAAAGCTTATACAGTTATTTTTGGGCCTGAGAGATCATTAATGACTTCATAAAAAGTGTAATAATAATTTAAAATATTCTAAATAAGATTTGAATCTTATATTTAGCAGGAAATGATTTAAAAAAAATATTTTCTAGCACTGTTTTATAATTCGCTAATAAATTCATTTTTAAGAACCCAATGCCACTAATTTCTACTATTGGAGTTGGATCCTTAAAAATACAATAAAGCCTATCTAAATTGAAATCTGAATAAACGGAAGCCTGCGTAAAAAAAAAAAAAAAATTCTTCGGGACGGAGCGATTTTCTGTTAAAAAAAAAACCTGTTCAAAACGGAAACTTTTTAAAAGCGGAAAATATTTGGTACAGTGCGATTCCGGTTTACACAGGTTTTACTGTATAACTATTTCACATTAACTTTTCTATTGGAGCTTACAAAAGATTAATACAATCGAAGTGTAAGGACTTTGTTAAATTGCATTATTAAAAGAAAACAAAAAGAAAACTAAAAGAAAAAAACAAGAGTTAAACAGTGTGAACGATACGCAATTGGCGTTTCGCACTACCACTAACATTAGCGCCCCTTAGCCGCTCTAAAGGGCACAGAGAGGCGACAAAAGGAAGAAAACAGTAGAAAAGATAAATCTTTTGTATCGAAACTCACTATCGTGACCCGTTCCCCTTGAATCAGAATAAAAAGGTCACGGTCTCTCCCTCAGACGAGAAACAATGGATCGATCTACCGTCCCCTTTTGTAACAACGGCAGTAATTTGTTTCTCTAATGAGTTCTCATTAACTTCTTCCGGTTCGTCTAATTCTACAATATTTTCTGCTACTTCTCGTTTTCTGAGACACGTATACTTATGGGAATCGGCAATTTTTGAAAGGAACAAAAAATAAAAAAAAATACACACGAAATTTTCACTGTAACGATTAATAATGTTAATAGTCAACAAGAGAAAACTAACTAGACGATTAATCACGAAATAAAGCTATAGAATACGAAAAAAAGGACCAAGATAAGAAGAGGAAAAACAAAAATAACCCTTGTAACTATTGCATCGTGATTGCGAGTCCGCAGTCACGTAAAAAAGCTTTGAATCAGAACCGGTTTGTTATAGTCCACTCCCAGATAATAATCTATCATTCAAGGTTACGAGTAAACGTTTGAAATAAGCAGAGGCTTCAGCCAAGACAACAAGAAAACTATCATATCCCGATACCTCGAATAACATTTTAAAGGTGCCAGTGGCGCAATAGTAGAGAGAGACAGAGAGACTTCACAAGGTTGCAGTATCCAATCACGTACCTGTTTTTTCCTCCTTCAAAACTGGTTTTTGGTGAAAACTTATTTACATAACAGCGGAAACGCATTCACTCAACAAATGAATTCGGAATCATCACTTTCAATTAGTAGAAAACGAATTTATTCGTTGGATGTGTTATAAATCTAATGGATTGAGTGGTAAATATCGTGACAAATAATATAAATGTTTCGGAGAAATTAAACAATTACAGGAGATCTTCTCATTTCCTCATCCCAAAAACTGTCAAAATGTTATAAAGAAAGAATTCTACACACAAGAATAAAGACCGGAAATCTGGACTATTATGATAAAATTTGTCAAATTAGAAAGGCAATTTGATGCTAGTTAATTATAATCAATGATAATTGCGAAAAAATAAGCAATTTTTGCTCCTAACATTCTTAAAGTTGTTTTTTTTTCTCCCTCTCTGAATAGCGCTCAGAATAGCATAAAAATTTTTAATGTCTTTATTGCAAAAGTTATATAATTAATGATATAAAAAGAGGAGGAAGAGGAGGGGGAGTGGAGAATAAAAAATATAAATTTTCCTTTTACTCATTACAGAAATCTTTATTGAGAAAGTGTACACCGGAACTGGTTACGTCATGTCCAGAAAGATACGTGGTGCAGCCAATAGCAAGTGACAACCTCCAAGTCATCTTGTAAGAAAACATGTTACTTACACACCACGCAATTCACCAGTCGAACAAGGTTGAAATTTCTAGTCTCCCCTCTTTGCCTCCCAGAACAAGTCGTGACCCTCAAGGGGAAATGAATGTATGTCTGTGGATTTCAAGGTCAGAGTTGGGATGTTCCAAAGAGAAGAGGGTGGAAAAGACGAAGGCTAGATCGTGTATCACGCACATTTATCACCTCTCACATTATTGTAAACTTATATTTTCTCATTTACTGCAATGTACGCCGTGTATATAATCACATTTATTATATTCCCCTTTTCTTTTTTTGAGAGAAAAAGATTTTGTTCATAACTTATAACTTTAGACCGGAAAAGATCGTAATCAAGTAGAGGAAGCAGAAGTCCTTTGTTTCCCAAAACTCGTTTATCAAACTCGAAGAACGCGGTAGGAGAAAAAGAAGACCTCTTAACCCAGTTTAAACTGACATCATGGCCCAGTTTGAAATTAGTTAAGAGAGAGATATCCCACATCCACCCTCACCAAGGTCTTGGGGCACCATCACAACTGTGCTCTTCGTTAGCGACAGGACAGATACGTTTCCTTTTGTGGGGAATACGTGACCTTTAAAGTAATTATTTTGTCACAGGAGATTCCGACCAACAAAGATTCAAAGCTGGGAAAAGGGCTCCCCAGATGATCATTTTTCTTTTCTCCAGAAAAATGACCCACTCCTGCAGAGTGTCAGTTATCATTTTTCTTTTTTTTTCCAACAGTAAAAAACTTTTATGACCGCATGGAACAATCATAAATAAAAAAAAAACTACAGTTAAATTTAGAAACAATATCACAAACAAAGAGAAAAATTTTCTTTCATATCAAAATTCCTTAAGATCATTATTTTGACTGGGGATAATACTCAAGATTTAAAGCATGTGGAACAAACTTCACTTTAATTATAGTTTTTAATCTTTTGAAGAAAACTATCCACTCCAAAGAAAAAAAAAGGGCCCCATAAGTCGTGAGTGGGGAAATTTAAGGCCAGTTGAACAGTTCTTTTTATCAAAGAAGCAGAAACAAAGAAGATAGAAACTGTTTTTTTTCCAGGTTAATTTTTCTGAAATGAATCAAATCTACAGCATCTAATTGTTAATTATTATTAGAAATATTAAAACAAATTTCAAAATTAAAATAAGATAACTATCCTAAGAATGAATTCCGTGATTCCAGAAAAAAAAAATCTCTTAGCAATTTAACTAATTATGTCAACTGCCAAGGAAAATTTAGTCCAAGATGAAACCGAAATTTGTTTCATTTTTCTTTATTTCAATTTAATACTTTAAAATAATTTTAATTAAAAAAAAGTCGATAATGTATATTACAATTGAAAAGATATTAATTAAAGAGGAAATCAATCCCTGGATATTTCATATTTATCACCCTCCACCAATCAAAACGGATACTGTAATTATGCCTAAGGGTGATAATCGTTGTGAAGGATCGTTTTTAAATTGTCAGCAGAGAAGAATGAAACCTAAAGAATTATTCTATTCTTTTATCTTCACCATTCTTTATATAAAAAGCAAAGGAGGAAATAGTGTCAAATATGAGAGAGTAAAAGTGAATTTTAACTTTTTTTTTTGTTGTTAAATATATAAATAACTTGTGAAAATAGGAAAAACAAAGAGTTTCTACCTTAAAAAAAATCTTTAAGTTAATTATCCATTGATTATCTGCATGCAATATCTATTTAAAAAGAAAAAAAACAAGCTATTTTTACGATTTCGACACAGGACTTCCGTTTGGTGTAACAAATTCTTCGCACGCAAATATAAAATATAATTTTATAAAATCGAAATGAATAATTATCAATACTGTATGATGAAATTCATATTTTCCAAGTTATGTGTGCCGCCATCTATGAAATATGGAACCAACTATGCTATGAAGAAGAGGAAAGTGGAGATGGCACACAAACTCATTCAGCATTCCAAGAAGGGTGTTCATTTGGGGATGAAGGGAGGCGACTATTGGGGGCACTCATCCGGTTATAACGTCTCATTAAGTCCCCTAACCCCCTCCCGTCGTCAGAGGTCCCTCTAGGAGCCACACAGGCGTTTCTTTGTGCCATCCGACGGATCAAATGACACGCAGTTGTTGAAGTCTCGATTTCAATCATCAAGTGTTTCCCAGAATTCAGTGTGCGAAAATCAAATTTTCTTCCTCCGTTCCTTAGGACGAAAAGAAGAAGAAGAAGAAGAAGAAAACGTGTGTAAAAAAAAATATTGCTTATCAGTATTCAGAATTTTCTACGTGGCGGCTCAAGTATTTCATGTTAAAAATTCTAGATAATTCCATTTATATATATTACATATCTATATTTGTAGACAATCTGTAAATATTTATTGTCCTAGAAGTGTCGCGGCAATAAAAAAAAAAAAAAGAAAGAAAGAAGCGGAACTAAACGTTATAAAATTTACAGATAAGATAATTTCCATATCATTACCAAAACTTTCATCATAGATTCATAAATATAGCTTTATATCAAACTATTTATCATCTTTCTGTAAAAACAAATAAAAAGAACAGAGAAGAAGGCGTAACTCTTTTTCTACGTATACAATGTTAATAATTTAGAAAAATCGAGTATTAATTATACAGTTTTATGCGCCAGTTCGACCTGGATACCAGATCTAGCTCTATCTACCTGTAAAAAACAGGTGGGTTTCAAGTCATGTGATTTCAAGCACCCCGTAGTGAAGAAAGTTGGAGCAATGCCAACTACTAGAACTATCTCCGGATCAATCTCGTTTAAATTTATGAAAACAACAAAAAACGGACAAAGACTAAAATAAACTTTCTATAAAATATATTCCTACTCAACAGTAACATTTAATAAATTGTATTATTCAATACATTTAAATGCAGCGAAAGAAAAAAAAAGTTTAAAAGTTTATGTTTAAAATTTCTTAATAAAAAAGTAATAATAATAATAAGATATAATCTGAAATTTAAAAGCTATTAATATATTTTATTTTGATATATTCAATTAATAATTTAAGCCGAAAGAATCAAAATTAGGTCAAGCTTATTACTGGCATTCTCCTTTCTTCGAGATGGAGATAGAGGGGGATGGGGAAAAAAGAGAATTTCTTAACAGAACAGAGTTCATTTCAATTATTTTATGTTTAAATTAAGTAATGTATACTGTATATGTAATATAAAAATACATGTGCTTGATAGTACACGTGTTCTGATTAAACTATTCATCAGAAAGAAGCTGTAAGTTTTCGTAAACTATCGAAGAGCGAAGTAATTTATAGTCGATAGCGAAGAATGTTCTGTTGTTTACATTCGAAACGAATAAGAAAAGGGATAAGAGTGGAAAAAAAAGGAGTCGGAGAGTCAAACGAAGACTTACACCATTCAGTAGTTAAATAAAGATAGTTGAAGCAGTGTCAAGTTTAACCACACGTGTTTGAGACAAGAGCGAGACTGAGTGCAAAAAAGGGGGGACGGAAACATTAATCTGAGAAAAAGCTACCGAAGAAATGGTTAGAGAAACCAGTCTCCACGGCATCAATAAGTTTATCTGTAATCGTTGAACTCTTCGAAATTTTATCAATAAACAATATTTAGTATTAAATATCATCAATATCGCGAATAAGATTTTACAGTTGTAAGGCAGACGGAGTTAGTAACAGGAATGAGTAATCGGTAACATTATTGATGATGTATGGTATCTTGCGCAAGTCCAACCAACAAAACAACGTCACGTGGCCATCAGTGAAGGTGACCTTTGCGGCCACTGACTGCACTCCAGTAAACACACGTGGATGAAAATACGCATGTGCACAGCACGCCCCGCTTATGACATCATCAAAAGTACCGATAGGAACAAGGATGGCGCGCTAACGACAATTTCTCTCCTATCCACTTGCCTCGATTGACGAACAAAGTTAAGAGATTGAATATCCGTCTGTTCATCTGTTATATTTAATCGAAAAATATCTATCTTAAGATGAAAAATAAATAGGAATGATTAAACAAAAACTCGACCACAAATAAGAATGAAAGACAACTTTTTGGCTCAACGCTCATCAAAACAAACTCATGACAAAAATAACGTCTGGTATCCAAACACCAAAAACGGTACAACGTCTTTATTTTTAAATACGTTTTTTAAATTTCTTTAACGACTAAGCTATATAAGTATTTTTTCTCTTTAACTAACTGCTAAATAAATAAAAATGAAGATTACACTGATAACAAGTTATCGTTTATTTTTAATAAAAATTCTCTCCTATTAGAGCTTAGTGAAGGATAAACGATATCCCACCAGAATTGAAGTGGGGGAAGAAAAAAAAAACATAGCCATAAAAAATTATCGTGATAAATAGAATCTCCGTGAGAGATTTTTTTTTTTATATTTTTGTTAGAGGTTTTATATTTAGCGCCACTTGTATATAACATCCGTTCCTCTTTGGTTAATGTGTACACATTTGTTGCAGGGTCGCTGACACAACCGAGGTTCCCATTTGTAATTTTGCCAGCTGTTATGATTCCAAATGTGCTCACAAAAATATAATACGGGTATTGAATTAGTAAAATGGTTCGAATCCCACACTCACGTGATGAAGTAAAAGATAATTTCGGATGGCACCATGCCAAGAACGCAATAAGCTGCTTTATAATGAGCCAAGACGTGTTTTGGTTTTACATCATTGGTTAGACTAAAACAGAAGGCGCAAGTTTGGCATTTCCAATGAAAAGTATTATTATCATTATTATCACTATTATTATTATTATTACTACTATTACTACTACTACATACGTTTTTTAACTTATACAAACCGCCCTGTATACTGTTTAGTTTCTACAATCACCGCTAGATGGAAGCACTACACGGGATAGTATAGTGATAGTGTTGTGTTCTTTATTTTCTTAGGCAATTCTAAATTTAGTTAATTTTATATTCTTTTGAGGCAGTTCTAAATTTAGGAACTTTATATTTTCGTGAGTAGGACTTAACTTTAGCCACTGTTTATTCTTGTGAGCGACTCTAAATTTAGTAATATTTATATTTTCTTGAGGCGACTCAAAGTTTAGCCATATATTTTTTTTTCTTTCTTTTTTCTATTAAAGTAAACGTGAAGTGGTTATAAAGTTAGCGAGCATCCTAGATTTCGACTTAAAAATCGTGAGCAGTGAAGTATCTCGAATGAATATGAATCGAGGGAGGGTGGTCTCTGGGTTTTTCCTTACTTTTATACTAACTTATTAATATTTATTTTAAATATTGTGCAAGTAACGCTGTACAAACAGAAGCGGAATAATTTATTGCTTCATGAATACTAGGCGATAGTTTTTTTTTCCAGCTGTAATTATCTAATAAGATATATATATAACTAGCCTTTTGTCTTTCTCCCGCTGTTAATTGTTCTGGACTGGCAATTTCGTTACCGCCCACAGTTAGTAAAGAAGACAGGTTCGGTCCCTTACTCTAAAATCTAAGGTGAAATCAAACTCTCTTCTTTTCTAGGACCCCGTTTTACAGAATGAAGTATGTAAGGGATTCCCGCTGTTTGGCAAACTATCATTGGTTGTATGAGATTACCTCCCGCCTAGCCAAGATTTCGTAAACAATATTTAGCAGTCGTTTGTAGTTTGGAAAAGCGTAGAAAATACTTATTTTAAGTGTTTCGGCTCTGTTTTAATTATGTAATATATATATTTATAAAGAACAGAGTTTCAGAAACCGCGGAACTCTGTACCTCTCGGTCAATTAGAGGTAGTTCTGGACAATGATACAAAAGTCACGTGTAGAATCATATTACCAGATCTCACGTGATCGTTCGGAACCCAAAAATCCACTCGCATTCCTTCACGAACACTGCTTTCTAATAGGGTGCCGCCTTTTATAAGTTTTTCGAAATGGATTCTGTTTCAGTTGCGTGAAACACGTTCCGGTACGCTACGCAAACAGATATCACGATCTTGAGTTTTTTTTTTCGGACCATCTGGTTTATCGAAATAGAGAATTTCGAATCTCTGGAGATAGAAACTTTCCATCATACCATTGAATACGTGTGGAGAAGTGAAGAAAATGTAATTGGTAATGGAGAAGGTTTTTAGGTCATACAAAACTAGAGAAAATTTAAAGAAGTTATAAATCTGTTTACGACGTTTGGAGGTCACGCATGTCGAAATACTGATGTTGTCTTAACAGAGTGCAAAGTCTGAGGAGGAAGATTAGCCGTGAAAAGTCAACCTTCCTGTCGTTCACGTGAATTATGATCCGTATCTAAACAATCTGTCGCAACCTTAACCTTTCTACATCCAACACAGAGTGGAGAGAACACACTAAAAAATTCTAGTTATCGCGATGAAAAAAGTGACAAAGACCGAAGATAGAAACGTAAGAAGTGGACGAAAATGGATAAAGTTAATAAATATATATATATATATATATATATATTCTGTCTAATAAATATAAACTAAAGCAGTAAAACGTTTCCACCACGTGAAGTCACTCAATACACGTGAGAACACTCCTGTCACCTTGACCTTGGAAGAGCGGAGTTTGCGCAATTCGTAATAAAAGGTCGAAAAGCGGTAATAAAACATTCTCCTTTTCTCGACCCACGTTATCAATGGACCATTCCGCGTGGCTCTAAATTTACCCCAGTTTACTTCGCCCTTTCGGGATCACCAATTTGGAGAAGAGACTCTGACACGGCGATGATAAACATAGAACATGTTGAGGGGAAGATATTTGTAGCCGATAACGGTATTTTGAAGATTGGCGTGAATTAGACCCCCAAAAAATTTCCTTTTGGCCCGTCGATTAAGTATTAAAACCTCAAAACAGATGTCGTAACTTAGAGTGTAAAGAAGAAAATTGCGTGCTGACAGATGGCCCCCCAGAGAGGCGAAGGCAATTAGGTGGAGAATCGTCCTCCTCTCTATTGTCATTCAGCAACGTTTGTTGNAAAAAAAAATAGGTTTTAAAATAAATATATACAGTATCTTTCCTGCATGTCATACTAGCATTACAAGTAAGTAAAACTTTAATTAAAACGATCATGATTATGTACTACTTAATTGGAATCACGACTTGACATACAAACACTGAATAGACGAAACTAAATATTACAGTCCAAAAAAGATAAAAATTTATGGATATTGTTACACAAACAAGAACGACGAATATTAATATGATCCGTGGTTTGGACTTTTGGACATACACACCTGAACAGTTTAATTTGTTTAGTAAACTAGGTTAGTAGGTCTTTTATTCTGTCCAGTTAATGAATTGATAATGTTATTTTTAGAAGGTCTAAATTAATTTTACAATGCATTCGTTCTTAATAACTTTAAATTATTGAAGAAAAATCTAAAATTAAAAAAAAGAAATGTAGAAAATGAATAGTTATGTTTATTTAAACAATTATTTTGTTATTGTAACAAAAAAAATATTCTACGAAAGTAATGAAAACAGAAAACATAAGCTAATTAAGAATTAAACAATAAAATCAACCTTTTGGCCCGTCGATTAAGTATTAAAACCTCAAAACAGATGTCGTAACTTAGAGTGTAAAGAAGAAAATTGCGTGCTGACAGATGGCCCCCCAGAGAGGCGAAGGCAATTAGGTGGAGAATCGTCCTCCTCTCTATTGTCATTCAGCAACGTTTGTTGTGGATCGGTCGCCTAGTCACGTGAATTAACCGGAAAAGGAAGTAGAAAGAAACCCATCCCATCAGCTCAGACGACAAAAGAGATTACCGTTTCCTCCCCCCGATAATGGCGCCATCTGCCGGTGTAAATCGCCTTCAATCCTTTGAAGCCGGGGTTGTAAAATAAAAAAAAATAAAAAATTCCGAAACCGACGGTGCAGCTGCTTTGACGGAGACAGTCTCCGCGAGCGATGCGTATGCCAAAGCGTGGGCGGCGAGCGTCGACCCCTGTCACATGATCATGGGCGTCGCATTATATCACGAATAGTCACGATGTTGGAGTCGGAGGAATGAATGATACAGTAGAAACACGGAGAATAAGAGACTAAAGGTGGCCAACCTAGAGGAATAACGAAGGTCGAATGCTTGTCCTTATGAACGGGCGAGCGTCAGAAATGCTTCACGGATGGACGAGGGAAATCTACGAGCCATCTGCCCGTTCATGGGTGGAGATATAGGTCACTCTGCGGACTTCCAGGTGGTTCGTAATTCTTCCGGTTAGCAAGGAAGAGTTTATAGCCGCAAACGATTCTACAATGAATGGTCACTTTCAGTTATTAACGATTTGTTCAATAGAATTCTATTGATTTAAATAGTTGTAATCAAATAAATAATAAAACTTTATACTCCTAAAAGTGTTTCAAACTTTACTGTAATATCTACAACAATTAAATCTAAAATCAATTCAAGAAAACACTTCATTTATGCAATTATAACAAGTCATTTTATCCAAAATAAGTTCATTTTAAACAAGTTTAGGCTACTTTTTCACCTATTTAAAATGTTACTAATTTCTGAAGGATCTAAGATAAATCTGATAAACTTTAACAAAATATATTAAAGTCTAATTTTAAAAAAATAAACAGAATTAAAAAGTCTTATCAATTTTACTAGTGAATAATTTGAGATGTTCGCTAGAGATCAAAGCTTTTACGATTTTCGTACTTTAAAATTTCATATCAATAAAATTATCAACAAGAAAAAATAAATAAATAAATACGAAATTAATAATTAATATTGAGTACAAAATGATTTTGCTTCTTAAAATATACATTCATAAGATGTAATAAGAGTAATTCATACAAAAATTTTCATTTTAATTAATATTTTGAATGACAAATTATTTTAGATTGCTTTTATTTTTTAATAGTTTCAATTAAAATACAGGCATTTTGAATATAATATCCCTTCTTAAGTTAATGTTAATCCCTTCACAAGTTGATTAAAATTAACGACTTTGATGCAGTTGACTTAATTTTATGTATTTTTTCCAAGACAAAAAACTTCAAGAATTATTATTATTATTATAAATTTAAGAACAGTTCGACGATCTCTATCATCTTTTCTTAAGATTAACAATCAGTGATCCTCAACGGAACGTAAACAGAAACTAAGATATAAACTAAAGTGGTAACTATAGATCAGGCCAATGTGTCGTTGCCCTTTACTATTGTATTCAGAAAATCTAATTCATCTAGGTATATCAAAGTCTATTGGAATGGACCAATGTTCACCTTAGAAGGGTCCAATTACAATTTAATGTCGAGAAAAGATTCAGAAATGAGGTCGAGACAATACTAAAGTACATGCTACAGAAAATATGTACAGTACACTCTTAAACGTGGGCGTATGTGGACACTGGTTAAAAAAGGTTGTTCGAAATTTTACACAAAGAAAGACATAAGTACCAATTTTTAATGTATCATCATTGATAATTTCTTACTCTTTTTGCTTTCTCTGATTTTTTTTTCTTTCTTGTTTTTCCCGAATTTGGGAAAGAAGTTGCCCTCTGCTCCCCGACTAATATGTCCATGAATGAGCTTAAATCATTGATTTTTTTTTTCAAATTAAATGGTTTAGCCCTGCAGAAATTCACGCTATAATTTTTCCACAAACAGGTATTTTTAGTATTAAATTTTGTAAACAGTAAACATAATTTTTCCTACAATTTTTCCCTTAAGAATACTGGCAATGAAATTGATTGTAGCAATTTATAATAATTTTAATGAAAAAAAATTACATTATAGGAAATTTTAATATTTTTAATTTATTAAATTCCTAAAAACATTATAATGAAAAATATAACTTTCAATATAATACAAAATAGCCTACTGATAACAAATTACAAATGATAATATTATCAAGTATTAGAAAATCAATTTTTCAAATATTCTATTTAATAATAAAAAAATATAAATGTTTCCATAAATCGAAATTTTATATTTCGAGCTGAAAAAAAAATAGGTTTTAAAATAAATATATACAGTATCTTTCCTGCATGTCATACTAGCATTACAAGTAAGTAAAACTTTAATTAAAACGATCATGATTATGTACTACTTAATTGGAATCACGACTTGACATACAAACACTGAATAGACGAAACTAAATATTACAGTCCAAAAAAGATAAAAATTTATGGATATTGTTACACAAACAAGAACGACGAATATTAATATGATCCGTGGTTTGGACTTTTGGACATACACACCTGAACAGTTTAATTTGTTTAGTAAACTAGGTTAGTAGGTCTTTTATTCTGTCCAGTTAATGAATTGATAATGTTATTTTTAGAAGGTCTAAATTAATTTTACAATGCATTCGTTCTTAATAACTTTAAATTATTGAAGAAAAATCTAAAATTAAAAAAAGAAATGTAGAAAATGAATAGTTATGTTTATTTAAACAATTATTTTGTTATTGTAACAAAAAAAATATTCTACGAAAGTAATGAAAACAGAAAACATAAGCTAATTAAGAATTAAACAATAAAATCAACACAAAAAAATTTTTACTGTATGTGTAGTAAAACTTAAGAAAATAATCATCATTAAATTTTTTCAAATAATAGTTCATAATATATATATGTATATAATTATTATATATGCATATATTTATACATGTATGTATGTTTAAATGTAGCAAAATGAGTTTACATTATATTAAATGATAAGAAAAACGCAAAAATCTTTTCCAAAAGTTAAATAAATTAAAACAGATGAGCAAAATTCATCCCTATGAATAAACTAACCAAATTTTATACTCCAAGATAGCACAGATTTATATAAATTTAAATTATATAATAACAAAAACTATATCTAAATTTGTACAAATAATAAAATTTTATATCGAAACGAATCAAAAAAATTGTTTTAGATATAATTTTTTTGATAATGATAATGATGATAAAATAACAACAGTTAAATTTTAATAAGAATATTGATATATAAGATAACTAAGAAATTAAAAAAAAAAACAGTGCTAATTCAAGTTAAAACACTATTTAAATAATAAAATAGAAAATCAACATAATTATTAAATAAATCGTGTTGTATAATAAGTCATAATCTAAATACTAATGAATACAATTAAGTCGAAAATATATGCGATTCAGATATATAAATTTCATTTCATTGGCAAGTTTAATTTTTTTCATTTAGACTTATATAAAGTCTTTCATAAATTCATATTATGTTATTTCAACCAAAATTCAGTACTTAAGACAGCTGAAAATGGCAAACAACAAGGTACCACTTGTGCTAGCCATTGTTAGTCTACCGTATCGTGATTAATATGTTCTTCATCCGGTCGTCCCCTCCACTTGTCCAAAGATCTGTTCTCCGCAGGGAACTAGCTGATAGCCTTCTGTTAACCAAACAGAGAATGCTGCTTTTGATAAATAACCATGGGACGATAAGATGATAATTTGTCACTCGTGAATAAAAGAATGCGAAAAAAAACGCGTTGAAATTCTCCCTCTTGGAAAGAATATTCATAATAAAAATTAGTATGTTACCTTTAAAAATTACATCAATCTGATCGTGTAATTCAAAGAGATGTGAGGATGAGCTACCGGCGATTTTGCTATCAAGATTTGCTTTTCGAATCGTATTGAAGCAGAAGCCTTGTATTAACGCAATGTTAATCAAAGTTGCCTTCTACATGCAATGTTTCTAAATGTTATGAGCTGATTAACACCACCTAAAAATCAAGAAAAAATAATTAATAACGGAATTAAGAGCTGAATTACATCCATACAAATTATTCGTTATTCTTTTCTCCATAAATGTTTGTCTGTTATGAAATGAATATATTTTTATACATTACAGTCGACTTCCCCTATAACACTGTTGATAATTCCATTTTATATGAATTCCATGTTGTACGAGTCACTTAGATTTTACAAATATGTGAGCCGTTCACAGCCCGGCACACATATTTGTAAAATCTAAGTGACTCGTACAACATGGAATTCATATAAAATGGAATTATCAACAGTGTTATAGGGGGGTCGACTGTATTAAAACAAATAATAAAGTATAGAGATTATTTGGGAAAATTCTAAAAAGAAATCTTTTCTGAAGAAATGTAACTTTAAGATAGAAGAAACGAAAAGAAAGAAAGAAAAAAAAATATACGAACTCATTACACTAATTGGTATACAGTGTAATAATATAAAGTAAATAAAATTAAATTAAAAAATAATAATAATAATAATAATTAGCAAGCTAAGTTGGTTACATAAGAGAGTTATTAATTTATCATGTTAATCAGTTATTTATTTATTTTTAATTTTCAACACAATATTAGATATCAGTAGCCAAATACTGTATTTTACTTTTAATTGAATAAATGTTTTCTGTGTATTTTAAAACATTTCTTTATCCGTTTACTTTAAGATTGAAGATTATTTTAGAAGGTATTATGTAAAAAAATCAAAGTTTTGAGTAAATTTACGTTCATAATTTTGTTATCTAATTTATTTTGATGTAAATATATCCTTGAAATAGTGTATCGCTGGAGGTATTACAGTGTTTAATTTCTGATATCTTTGATGATGGTATGTGAGAGACGGGATACATTACACCTTCATCCATGCAAGACAATCGAGTTTTGAATGATTTTAACATAATACCTTCATTCACTTATGTCTTCAATTTATGCTTACAAAATTATTCTATGAGAAAATGGCGGTTTTGATATAACAGAAAACAGAAAATTCATATTACATGACGTCGTAAATATACAATCATTATTAATAATTTGCATTAAAAATGTCAAATAACGTAATCAAAACGATAGGAGTTGAAAGTGAACATATTGAATTACTGTATTGCATGTTTTGAATTTTTCAGTCCATAAAAGAATGCAATCAATGTAAAATTAACGTAAAACTTGAAAACACGACAAATGATCTGTCAAATTTATTTAATTTATGAAAAATAATCATAGCAAAGACAAGTGATAAGCCAAAGTATTGAAGACATCAATAAACAGAAAACTGATTGACACAGTAAAGACACACGAATTTTTTCCAGTGTTAAAGACAAAACAAAAGTTATTCGAATAATCACAAAAGTCGTACGAGCATCCGAAATAGCTAAAATGCAACGGAAAGTAACGAGCTTAAAATCTACTTATACTATCTGTCCAGATAGGTAACTGTAACGTTCCGTTCCGATCAAACAATGTCATATGATTTTAAATGCAAGTATTACAAAATAGGGGTTCGGTTCCGTTCGTAAACGTATCGATTCAGACAACGAGTTTCTGGTATTCTTCACCAGAATGTTTTGTCTGAACCTGTTGGAACATGCATGAATGGAGACGGCCGGATAGTATGAATTACATTGACAGTTTTTGGCTTGAAGTGAGCAATCTCGTCTGAGGCGTGACGGTATTATGAAATAGTAAAATAAGTAATGAATTCCGAAAAACTAATTAGGTGTGTTAAAGGGTTTAGATTTTTATATAATCAAGAAGACAAAAGATATAATGACAATAAACAAAAGGAAGCAATCTGGAAAGAAATTATTGGTTAAATATCTCAGGCTGAAAATCTTATTGTCTATACATGTATAGTAAATGCTCGTGTCTGAAAGGCCTTTACTAGGATGTTTTTTTGCAAAACGGAGAGCCGAATGTCCGGATACGATCGGAAATAATTGCGTGTGACATGAATGAGTAAATAAAAGAAACGGCTAAGCTTTAATAAATGGTAAATATTATTATAAAGACGTATGTATGTGTTAATTTTCTCATTGAATATTACAGATTAGATTTTCTAAACTATCTGTCTTCAATATGACATTCATATAAGTGTGGCTGTGAAAGAATCTTTCCCACTCTTATTTTGCATTCAAGGTCAAGGTTTGAAAACAATACACGTGATTACAGATGGTTCAAATTAAAAACAAATTCTTTAAATAATTTATAGACATTTTTATACTCGTTAAATAAATTTTGTAATTGTTTATAATAGAATTATTAATTTTTTTAAAACATATTTTATTATAAAATGATATTTCCTATACTTTTTAGTTTATAGCAAATAAATTAGAACAGTTTAATTTCAGTTGTAAAAGCTTACTGAAAGTGAGAAAGTGTACGAAATTTTTTTTAAAATAGTAGCATATTCTGTTAAAGTCATTGCTCTCTCTCTATTCTTTACTGAGGATCAGAAGGATCAAATTCTTTTCTTATCAGATAGGCCACAGAATCTAGAATCACAAGTTTAGCACCTTTTTTGATAATCTCTCTTCAAAGTGCATCTAATCTATAAAAATGATAAATTATCTGCTTAATCTGCTTGTATGAAAATTAAATGTAACTAAAATGTTTTATATGCATTTTCTTTAATTTGTCTAAAGTAGCTGCTTTGACTGTTTTTTAATGCTTCTATTTGAAACACAGGTTTAGGAAATTTGGATTTTGCTATTTGCAGAATTCTGTAAAAGCATTATCATCATCATTAATAATTGTTTTACTCTTTAACAATAGCTTATTATATTTTAAAATTAAGGTTCCTTAATTTTAAAATATAAGAAATAACAGTAATGCAGAATTAACAAATAATGACACAGTACTGTCATCTAGCAGAATATATTCATACTAAAAGTATATTTTTCAATTAAAGCGCTTATTATTATTTATAGTTTATTTCAATATGAAAAATATATATACAGTATTATATATAAAATAAATGTAATTTGAATATAAAAGTAATATTTGTTAAACAACAATTATTTTAATGTTTAATCTATCACGTTTAATTAATAATTTAGGCTACTAAAAATATTTTTATAAAGATTATTAATTAAATATATATAAAATAAGATNTTAAAAATATTAAAAATTTTATACATTTTTTGCCCTCGAATACATATAGGAAGATACCTTTTAAAATTATGTAAAAGGCTATTGTATATGTATTTATATATAATATTGAAGGGGATCGACGGAAAATTTTTTCTAAAAGAGGGTCGATGCATAAAAAAAGGTTGAGAACCCCTGTTATAGACATAACTCGTGATTCTTGTTGATGTTAGTACACCTGCAACTCATTAGTTGTTTCCGAGCTCGCCCCTTTCCCTTGAATGCAGTGCTTTACAAGTTGAAAGACAATGGCGAAGAAGAGGGGGAAAAAGCTATAAGAAAGTTATTATAGTAAAGTAAAAATTGTGGGAATTTATTACCGCAGGACTGACAGAAAAGAAACGTTTACACTAAAAGTTCGTTATAAATACAGTATATGCATGTTTGTACTACAGATCTTTTTATGGGTTCCTATGGAGATTGAGTCGAGGAAAATCTAAAAGTTCGTTATGAAATTACACCGCATACTATATATATATATATATGTGTGTAAATTGAAGTACAAAATATATTGATATTTTAAATATTTATAGAAATATAATACAGTAATATCTGAAATAAAAGTTTGTGAATAATAATAATAATAATAATTAGCTGCAAGTACCCGCTTCTCTGGGTTTTTATTTGCTCGTACATTTATATGTAATATAGTTTTTTTTATATATAAAAGACTGTTCTTTTCCTGTACATAATCTTTCTCTGATTTCATGTGTTTCTCTATAATTTTCAAGTTGCTCTTCTGTCTGATTATTTTTGTTTCGTTGATAATTTTCTCGTAGCAATGTTAGATGTACTTCTCTTTCTTCCGTGGTTTCATTTATCCGCGCCATCTTTTGCCTTTGAGATATGATTCGAGACCACAAAAATTCTTTCTTACGCTTCGGCATTGTTTTGTATATTTTTACTTTTCACACTTCACTATTCACTTTTCACTTTCTACTTTTTTTCTGTTATTTGTACACTTTTAGTTATGAAAAATCAACTGAAGCATGTGCGTCACACGTCTCCAAAAGCCATCCCCACTACTCATACATAACGGTCTTCGACTATTCCAAAACATTTTTGACTATTCGAAAACATTTAAGATTAAGATTAAGATTACATTACAGCCAATCTTACCCGTTTTCACAGAATGCAAGAATTAGGTCCCCCGTTTCCAGACTAATTAGAGAATTTTTACATGGTCTAAAAATATATTCGATTTCCAGCAAAAACGCAAAAAAACACATCTGCGCCTGTAAATCTTGCACGCCGCTTTATCTTAACACTTCAATTGTTACTCAATACTTCCATTGTTAACACTTCCATTGTTACACATTTTCGAAGTGACTCGTACAACATGGAATTCATATAAAACGGAATTATCAACAGTGTTATAGGGGGTCGACTGTATAAGTAGAGTTAAGCGTTGAAAAATGAATATTAACCCTGAATAAACCCCGTTGTTATTGTTTTAATATTCATTCAGGATTCGCAACTTTTTTAATTTTAAAATTATGATTAGTAAATATAGTGATCCTGTAAATTATTGATATATTTGGAATCTTCGTAAGTGTTCCTACGTTTCTTGTAAAATACCGGCTTCAATTTAGAATACCTAAACTTGAATTACAGGGTATTTAGATTTACAATAATTAAAATGCTAATTTATACATATATTTGAAAATCCGGATGGGAGTCCTGTCTCAATTAGTCCGGATTTTCGACTAACTTAATTTTCTGAGCACTATCGACCAAATGCTTTCAATACTCCGTTTACTAAAATTGCTATAGAAAATTGGCATACATTTGAGCTTTTGTTATTCTGGATAATATTTTTCATAAAAATCATTCGTTTCCATCCAAATTTATCCTCAAAAGCATACAACGAAGCGATAAAAGTAAAATAGCTCTATGGGGAAAACCCCAGTGAACTACGACGAGTCGACCCGAAAGTTTTGCCAGCACCTCAGTGATAACGAGAGCGGCTTAAGTTTAAAATTTGAGCCTTCAGGACCCAGTAGTTTTTTTTTTTTATCTAGGAGAGTCTGCAGGGCTGGATGAAGAAAAGAAGAAATACATTTTTGCAAGGAGATTTTTGCACTTTTCGATTGCTTATTTTTGACCAGCTCTTCAATGTCTTCATATAAAAATCTGAAATTTTGCACACTATCTAAGAAAACAATTATCTTTCGAACGAGATATTCAAAATTACTTTAAGTGTTCGGACCCCCGAACGCTTAAGTTAGTCAGTGGCTTTTTACTATTGAATATTTGATTCATGTATGAAAAATTCAATCCTCTTGAATTTATAGAATAAAGGCTTTAAAAACATTGAGAGATAGAAGCACAGCCAGAAATTTAGCCACTGGGATGCAACTGAAAAAATTAATAAGTATGGAATGTTGTTTAAATGAAACTACAATGCAAAAAGGACACAGATTATGTTATGTATGCTATTGTATATGATTGGTTTATAGCAATCAAATGTATTATATAAGTAATAATCATATGAAATCACTAAACAAATCACACATATGCACAGATTTGAGTAATTAATTTCATTCATATACATGTGAATGGGAAAGTTACAACATTTATGATATTATTCTGATTTTCTGGCAATATCCACTATAGTATGAAAACATTTTAAACTTCTATAAATTTTAGAGAAAGTTAAAGGATAGTAACATGCTTACCCAAATCATCTCAAGCATGTTTAATAAGAGACCAGATTATAAAACATAATAATAATAAATTTATGATGAAAATATAAAACAAAATAGATTAACCCTACTTACCTCAATATATTTTTTAATTAATTTAGTTCAGCAAGATATACCTCACTTATAAGAAAACATTTTTCTCTATATCTTGGTCATAATATAGAGAAAATGTCAATTAGAATATGTTATTTACTAACTTTATTAATATTCAGAATTACAAACGTTTTTATACTTTTGAACCTTTATGAAATCAGTAACATATAATCTTTGTTCTGGCACAGAAATTTCAATTAAAATCTAAATTGTAACTCCCGAAAGCATCTTTATGCAATGTTTGCAAGATAATTTAACAGCATGTCTAATTTTTTTCAGGATATCATCATCTATAAAGAGTACAGACTATCTTATTTGTATGTGTAAATGTACATAATGATATGAAGCATAATAACATCAGTAACTTTTTTGGTAACAAAACATTAAGAGAAATGTACAGTATTTCTACTGTTTTATACAGATGATTTTATGAATTGTCCATTATCTTACTTGTTGCCATAAAATCATCTGTAAAATTATTTTAGCAAAAATAGCAATATTTTTGCTAAAAGATAGGAATGAAACTGACTTGAAGTAAATGATTTTTTCTTCTAGATTTTAATTTTTAAAAAGTCTTCATTTCTTACTATTTTAGCTGAGGAATTACAGGATCCCTTAGTATAATAATTTCTCATGCTGTTTATTAAGAGAAAATAAGATTTTTCCATTTGCTTTATTATATTACCCACAGCAATTGGTTTTCTCCATCCATATCTACTAGAATAATTTTTATGAACATATGTAATGGAGTGAATAATTTTTGGATACCATGTATTTAA
>NW_019384462.1:0-6765 GCF_000671375.1 Centruroides sculpturatus
AAAAACAATAAAAAATTATACTTCAGATGTTAATTTAGTATCAAAAACGTAAAATATTTGAGTAGCCCGAGAAATAGCCAAAGATTGCAGCGCCACAGCACTAGCGAAAATTTAAATTTGCCGACTGGAATGCTTTCAGATAACGGACGTTTCGGATAACCAGCTTTCGGATAAACAACGCTCTACTGTATATATATATATATATACACACTGAATGACTATTTTATTACATATGGCTAGTTAGTAAGTTGATCCATCTTTGGCCTACAGGAAAACTCAGTTAATCTAGGTATGAATTCAACAATGTATCAGAAATGTTGCACAGAAATCTTGATCTATCTTAACATGATGACATCATACAATTTCTGTGGATTGAATGATATGCAGCCATGATGTAAATTATGATGGCAATGAGGTAGAGTCAACCTCATCATCATCATGATCCTAGATCTCAACTAGATTGAGCATAAGATACAGAATTTGAGTGTCTTATTAAAGCAGGCAGAACTCTATATTATTTTCTGTGAAATGCATATGCATATGTAACTTGGTTAATTAGAATTAAAAAATTAAAACTGTAATAATAATAATTATTATTATAGTTTTAATTTAATTTAATTATTATTATTACAGTTTTAATTTAATAATAATTATTATTATTATTATTGTTAAGTTAAATTAAATCAAGATTAATTAATTTTAATAGGTTCTGAGCATCATCTCCTTTTGATTGTAATCAAATGAATAATTTTCATAATTCTTCAAATCTCACATTAAAAAATCTTTTTGATTTAACAGAGTACCCTTTAACAATAGCCATCTTCAGGCTGTTTTACAAAGTTGAATGCTTAAACTATAACAGAACACCATAGATTGAATACATAAATACCAAACAATACTTAAATCTAAGATTATTGCTATGACTAGTTAAAAATTACATATAAATTCCAAATCATATCCTCTATATGCAATATAATAAACATTTACAAGTAATGCAGGTAGTCCAAGTACTAATCCAGGTACTAAATCACATATACAATAATGATCTCTATCTTGGGGTTTCAAACCCCAATCTCCCTGCACTTGAGACAATGTCTTGGTCTCTGTATTGTTGTATGATACGTGAGTTGTTACTTGGTTTAAGTGTTGTGTTGTGCATATATGTTTATTACATATTACATTGTCACATAAAGGATATGATTTAGAATTTCTACATAATTTTTAAATGAATCATAGCAAAAATCATTGATTTAAACATTGTTTTGTATTTATGTATTTGATGTACGATATTCTATTACAATTTAAAAGTTTTAGATTTTGTAAAATAGCCTGAGGATGGGCTTTGAAAATAGATGAAAGCATTAACTTTTGTTTATTTAAAAGTTAATCTGCTGAGCTAAAAAACTTTTTAGCTCAGCAGATTAACCTTTTTAATATCTAATATTTTAATTTATTCCAATTTTTAATTTCATTGTAAAGTTTTGAAATATTTTTTTTATTTTATATTGTTGAAACTGACTAATAAAATTTTTGTAAAATATTTCAGTTTAAACTTAGTAAAGGCCTTTACAATATATTTCTCTTTCTTTTGTAAAGCTTTTTACTTGTAAAATTCCATAATGCATTTTGAGATAAAAAAGTAAATAAGTTTTCTCATTAGAAAAGTTTTCAGATCTACTTAATTAAAATTGTCTTTCTTCATATCTAATGATAATATGCATTGCATTTAATAATGTATTCAGTGTATTCTTACTGAAGAGGTACAGTACATTTGTATATGAGGGGGACACCAAAAGAAATGCACTGATATTTTTTTAAATAAAATATTCAGTACATGCCATGAAATTGCTGAAGAATATAAATACATCCTTCGTATGTTTGTTTATGTATTGTTTTTACGCATCCCACAAGAGGAGCTTGTGGTAGATGCTTTGGAAATGATGGCACTGCTAGACATCTGCTGAAAAGTAACACATAATGATTGAGTTCTTGGCATGTGAGAAAGAGACCATTGGTGTCATCCATAAGTGACTGTATAAGGTGTATGGAAATGAGTTTGTTGACTGCAGTACTGTCAGTCATTGGGCTGTATGATTTTTGGTGTAAGATCGACATGGCAATATTCAAGATTTGATAAGAAGTGACAGACTGCTAACAGCAATGTCAAAAGCCATAATATAGCAGGTAAACAATATGAATCTCATAGTTGCGTAATCATGAAAGAGTGAACATTGGATTAAACATTGGAGAAGCAAGTGTGTGCAGAAAACTGTTGGGATTTTTGAAGGAGATGGGAAAACCACAAAGACCAACAGAAGTTAATTTCTTTTGAATTATTGGCATGTTTTGAGGCCAAGAGGGCTGATTTTCTACCATGAATAGTGATGGGAGTTGAATCATAGCTCTACCATTTTAAGCCAGAAACCAAATGGAAATTATTGGAATGGCACTATGCAAATTCTCTTGCAATGCAGATATCCAAAACAATCTCATCTGTTGGCAAAATGATGGCAATGATGTTTTGGGATATGAAAGGTGTTATTCTTGTAGAGATCATGCCAAAGGGATCCACCATCAATTTAGCAGCATATGTGGAGACTGTGTCTCCATATATGCTGCTTCATGATATGCATATATGCTATATGTCTATATCATGTTTACCTCTAAAATTGTTGTGCTGATGTTCTCCTTCAGCACAACAATGCATGGCCATATACAAATCTTCAAACCAGAGAAGCGATCAGAAAAATCAGATGGAATGTATTGCTGATTTAGCACCAACTTTCCTGTCTTTGGTCAGTTAAACTATACATGTGAGAAACAAAGTTCCCTAATGAGTCAGTGTGGTGGTAGAAAAATATGACTGAAGAATGCTGGTCTTGAGTTTTACCTAGTAGGGATACAAGCACTAGTTTCAAGATGAAGTATAGATGTTCAGAATAGTAGGAACTATGTGAAAAATAGGACAATGTACCTGCAGGTTGAAAGTATGATCTGTAAATGTTAAACAGTTGTAACATTAAAAGTCCTTTTAATAAAATATAGTGCATTTTTTCATAGTTCTCATATACATGTATACAGTAGAGCGTCGTTTATCCGAATCAATTGGGGACTGGGGTGGTTTGGATAACTTATTTTTCGGATAACGAATCATGTACGAAAAAATATATTAATTTATTCCATGTTGAAATTTCTCTCCGTTGCGTGTCGCTTCGCGTTGAATTTTCGTCGATGTTAAGCCTAACGAAGACTATTGTATCGTTAAAAATTATTTTTTTATTTTGTANAGGTAGGCATTAGGCGCCATCTCTTAAGTAAATTAATACTTAAAATTAATTATTAATTTTATTTATGTTCATAAATCCACTAAATTAGCAAAAAATTAGCTAAATTGGCAACACTAATCTAACACGGCTAGCTGGCGCGAGCATGCAATTGTAGTACCACTTCCGGTGTTGGGAATGATGATGAATATAGAAAATACTGACGAATATGGAAAAATAAAAAAGTCATCAAAAGGTGATGAATATCGAATATTACGAATATAGAGGTTCCACTGTATAGAAATAAATTTTTAACAACTTTCTACCAAAGAAAAAGAAAAAAAATAGATTCAACAAATGAAGAATGCTAAGAAAAATCTGTAACAAAAGAATACATAATGTCAGTCTGACAAAAAAAATTACTAAATTATTTAAGAAATTAGATGCTGAAATATGCTAATGTTTAATATTGCATATCTTTGATATTTATGTTCTGTTAGCGACACTAATAATGAAAAAAAAAATATCTAAATTTTAAGCAATTAGTACTATAAGATACTTAATTAATAAAATTATAATTTGTCTAATAAATTACTTGAGCTTATACATAATAATAATAATGTCATCTATACCAAATTTATATACAAATACAGTAGTTTGAATATGTGACTAACAATGTTGTTCAGTATTAGTTTGCAAGAGTTATGTTTAGTTTCCAAATTAAATCACAAATTGCTTTAAAATTTTAATTATTAACATATCAAAAGATGGCAGCACATTAATCTTTTATTCCAGTTTATTGCAAATAAATAAATAATTTATTTGGTAAATTCTAAATTAAATAAATAATATAGCTAATCAGTTTAGCATATCTTTTTGAATTGATTTATGATGTTGTTTATTATAACTTTTAATAATAAAACTGAAATAGAAATATCATGAAAATTGTTATTAATTATTTAATCATTTGATGATTATTTTTCTTTGGAAAGTTTTGACTAAATTAGTTCTCATCTTTTAAATCTAATAACTGCTATACAGTAAAAATATCATACTTTTTATAGAGATTTGTACTTTGATATTCCAGAAAAGTGATTTTATTTAATTCATTTAACAGTCATTCTCGGGTCACATATCCAAAATATAGAATAGAATAAACTTTCAAAACATTAAAGCATATAATTGTTATTTAGATCTTGTATGTTTGTGGTAAAACTGATTAGTAATTTAAGTTATGGAATTTAATTCCAATAGAGCATTATGATTTTTTAAACCACCTTCCAAATGCAAGCAAACAAAACAAAACTGTAATATACATAACATAAGAATATAATAAATATAAGGATACTAACAAATACAGTAAATCTATATCTGCAAATACATATAACATCTCTACTGAAACAATTTTTTAAAGGCCATGTATATATTAACAACTGGGTTATGGAATGTTATGAAATGGGATATCCTTTTATGAGGAAAAATGTATTCTACATTAATAGTTAAATGGAAAAATCATTAATTTTGATTTTGAAATGTCTTATGTATATAATACAAAGTTATATTGACCTCACTCGCTGATTGATTCACTGACACAAAATATTTGAATGAAAACAGAAATGCAGTCAAAAGAAAGTGTTAAATATCAGAAAAATCTGAAATCTCAAAAGAATAAAATGTTTTGTACAAGGCATCAAACTTTAATCCTTGATGTCTACAGAATAAAACAGTTGCAGTTAGTGGCTTTTAAATGTCTTCTATCTAATTTTGAAAATTTCCATTATTATTAATTTGTTTCACATTATTTTAAATTACATCATTTTCTTTTGTCTTACTATTATTTCTTACTATATATCAAAAAATTTTAATAGTATTAAAACTTTTTGATATATAGTAAGAAGGTAATCAAAGGAAAGTCCTCCAGTATAAGACAAAAAACCCATCAAAAATGATGAAAGAAGAAATGAAAAATTGATTTTTACTTAAAAATAGCAAGTTTATTGTTTTTTTAAAATTTATTATTTTACAACATTCCTGTAAAGATTGCATTGTAATTTAATCTGTTGTTCCAAACCTGAGATATAAAGTTTTAAGTTGTGCTGTTACAGCAACATGATCCTAATTTTGTCAATTTTTGAATTTAGGCTTGTGCCTTTCAGCAAAATTGATGTATTTAACTTGTGGAAAATATTGTCTAACATGGATAACATTAATAAGTGAATTTTGTCAGTGTTGTACTTAAAAATTATTATAAAATTATATCTCAAGTTTCAATTTCCACTTATATTCAAGAAAATTAATTACTTCAATGATATGGCCTGGTTTACAGTAAAATTAACTAAAGTACACTACAAAATGCAATACCCTGTATTGAGATTTATCAAGTAATAAGAACCATTTTCCTCACCTTTAAGATTTTGTAAAAAAATTACTAATTTTACCAAACGACAACAAAAACTAAAATTATGCAATTTTTTTTCAGCAAATGTGCATTTATAATGCAATTTCATTCAAAATTGAAATTATTCTTGGAACAAACAATTAAATTTTAATAATTGGCATAGCACTACAAGTTGTATAAACATTGGATAATAAATTTAGAAGACGTAAGTGAACTAATTTTTATTTTAAATTTATTATTAATTTAAAAATCACATAAGAAAAAGGTAAGATAAAAATTCCATAATATACTTATATATTGAAGAAGATGGACAAAGAAATTAAACCTGCTAATTTAATAACTAGGCCATACAATATCAGAAGTAATTTATTTTCTTGAATATAAGGGAATTGAAAAACTCATTATAAATTTAATGGTAATCACTTAATGGTTAACAGATTGTTCTAAGAAAAATTTAAATTCAGGTATGGTTGCTATAGCAATGTGTGTTCTATCGATAAAAGCAGTTTGCATAGAGCTACTGATGTAGACATAGAATATTGTATTATTAAAGTTTTATATAATAAATCTTTAAAAAATTTAATTGTTCTATTTTATTCAATGTTTTTTCTGTTTTCATAATGTACCATCATTATTGTACAGTTTTGGTAATGTGCATATTTTGTTTATTACATAATAAAAATATGTAACTTTTTCTTTTAAAACACTAGGATTAATCTGTATTAATAAATGTTCTTTATTAAGAAAATCAATAGTAAATTTAAAATCTATATTTATATTATCTTATTGTAAAACTCAGCTCTTCATTAAATATTTTGAATGTTTACTTGAGAAGTGTTGCTATTATTAGGAAACAGTGTAGATTAAAATCACAAGTTATTAAAATAATGAAGAAATTGTATACATCAGTTATTATAATAGTAATTTAGAAGCAATTGTTAAAGTTTGGAATAAATATTACATATATACTATACAACAGTAAATTTATTTTCTCTGATAGAAGAATTGTCTAATTAATATACTAAAAATTAAATATAAATTTAATTAAATTTTTTAGTATATTTAATATTTAAAATATATACATGTATGTATGCTCATCTTTTA